>NC_090238.1:35298091-35420591 GCF_024489055.1 Chanodichthys erythropterus | reverse complement strand
ATGGATTATGCCAGATGAATTGTATGGAGTACTTTTATGATACTTTTGTGTCATTTTTGAAGCTTAAAAGCACTTGTCCCTATTCATTGTAATTGCATGGGAAAAAGTGACCAGTATATTATTCAAAATGTCTGTTTTTGTGTTTCACATAGATAAGAAAGTCAAATGGGCTACATGAGACATGATTACATGATGACATTCACCTTTTCATGTGAATTTTTCAGGTGAACAAATACTTCATGGTAAACTGTTAAAGCTTGTTGAGTCTACCAAACCAGCACTTTCCAATAATGGAATAAAACCCCTTCCAGATGTTTTTTTAGATTAGAAAAGTGAGACATTAATGTGCTCTCCCTCCTTTCAGACACCAATAACCAACGGCCTAAAGCCACAGTAAGTGCACGCTCATCTAAACTCAAGAGTGTATATATGTACTGTTTATACATGATACTAAAGTGAGGCCGGTAGCAATATCTGGCCATGTAGGTCAATATTGGGAGTTCTCAACAGCAAACACATGTGGCATGAATACAAACATAGAGAGGGGATAAGAGTTTTTGATCCTCCTGGCTAGAGCCGGTACGTTGAGGACATACGTATGTGGTCTGTGTGTATGTTTACACTCGGAAGGCCAGGTTGCAAAGATCAGAGCATGTATGGTTTAAGTGATGAGTTTAAGCTTGGAGTTAAATGTGGTTCCTGTTACCTTCACTGCTCTCTTTGGGGTCTCGGCCAAAATTGGGGGAAGGATTCCCTTGTAGAAGCCATACACTCTGTTGAGGAAAAGACGTCACTCGTTGGAGTTTGAGACACATGATAAATAAATAAATATTTGTGGACAAGCAACATTTAAACGTCTATTTGGCCCATTATGTATGCAGTAAAGAAACAAAAAACAGCTTGCATTTTAGATTAGACTCAAATTGGATTCAATATAGAATGAAAGTTTAGAGTGGTAATCATGGGCTATATGGCCGCCAATACGTACTGCTAATAATATCACTTGATTTTAGCACTACTACAAAAATTACTTGAAATTATGATACCCAGGAAGACCCTGAAAAGTAAATGATCTCATTTAATTTTCTCAATTTTTACAAATATTGTTGTTTTGACTGCATTCATCAAGCGTAACTATATGGCTACCCAAGGAAAAAAAATAACCAAACAAAACAAAGAAACTACATTTAGACATTTTGGTAACAGGTCAGCAAAAATGGTCATAAAAAGAACAGAAAATAAAAAAGCTAAACAAAATGCTATATGACCTGTGGTGGATGATACATCTTCTGAAAGTTAAGCACCTACTTTCACTATCACTGTTGGCATAAAAGGCTGATCAAGCAGACTGAAAATTTCACAAGTCATGAAAAATATTTACTGCATTAATTAATTGAGAAATATTGAAGCGTAATTAAGACAGATAATTCTCACAGGGTTTAATTGAGAGTCAAATATTTTAATAATAATCATAATAAATATTTTCCCCTAGTTAACTGAATAAGCGCTACTATTTAAAAAAAAAAATCAGTGGTTCGGAGCACGTATCAAACCGCCAAAGTCACGTGATTTCAGTAAACGAGGCTTCGTTATGTCATAAGGGTTTAAAAATTTCAATGGTTCACCACTGTGGGGGTGAGACTTTGGCAGTTTGATAAGTGATCTGAACCACTGATTTGACACAAAATATTCGTAAAGCTTCAAAGCTTCATGAAGCAGTGTTTAGAAATCGGCCCATCACTAGATATTGGAAATTGTTGAATAAAATCGTTATTTTGCTTTTTTGGCGCACAAAAAGTATTCTTGTCGCTTCATAACATTAAGGTTGAACCACTGTGGTCACATGAGCTGTTTTAAATACATCTTTCTGGGCATTGAAAGTGTTAATTATCTTGCTGGCAATGCAGGCCTCACTGAGGCATCGGATTTCAACAAAAATATCTTAATTTGTGTTCTGAAGATGAACGAAGGTCTTACGGGTGTGGAACGGCATGAGGGTGAGTAATTAATGACAGAAGTAATTAAGTAATTTTGACCAGGGGCCTATACCATGAAGTGGGTTTAGGTGGTTAACCAGGCATGTTTCAGTTTAGTTTGCACCAACCCTGGGGTTTAGGCACAATGAAAGTGGCTCGGCTTTTAGCGGTGCTCATCGACACATTGACTTGCGCTCCATGGTTAACCTTTTGGGTAAGAGATCTCGGTAACACTTTATTTTACAGTGTCATTGTTACTTATGTTACATGTAGTTAATATAATAAAAACTATAAATTATGCATAAATACATGCAGCTAACCATAAACCAAACCAAACCTGTAGTTACTTAATATTACTCAGTACTTAAAAGTATAATTACAGTGTAACAAAGACACCTTAAAATGAAGTGAAACACAACTCTTCACAACTTTCACTTGCACTGATTTAGCAAGATATTTTTCTTCTTGCAGTGTAAATACATTTATATACTTCATATTCATCAATCACTTAATCTTCAGTAGGAAAATTGAATCACGCTGACTCTAGCGAGAAGTAAATCGCAGTTTCTCTATGTTTCAAGGCATGCGATTGGCTGATCGCTACTGATGTTATACTTTCATGTGCACGCGCTCCATGAACTCAGGATCAATGCCTGAGTTGACAGAGAAAGTTGATGATCAGGGTCATGATACCAATAAAGCTTCATCGTATTGATTTGGTTATGTAAACTCAATCCTGTAACCCAGAGTTTGTAAAAGTACCATCATGGTATTGACCCCAAGTTGCCCAAGACTGTTACAGAGATGTGACTCATACTGAATTTCACATCCTGACCCATGGTGCCACACATTGGAATGACGAATCTTACTATGATGTGCCAATTCTATGGAAATCCACCCCCATTATCAAGCACTGAGCTCATCTTCGCTTGTAATGCACTACTGTTTCCAGGGTACTAAACCAGAACAGGTTGAACTGGTCTAAACACACAAACAAGCACTTATAAATGAAAAACAAAAGCGCTCAACCAAAGGAGCTACATTTTTAGGTTTCAAATGTCTAAAAAGCCTGAGAGTGTCAAATCATCTTCCGGTACATGTGCCAAAATGGGTGCCATTCTTCAGCTTGTACTATATAATTAATAATGAGTTCATAAGAAAGTGTAACTGTCACGGCAATACTTCAAAGAAAAAAAGCTTAAAGGCATACTTATCAACTTTAGAGTTAGAACTGCAAACAGACGTAACCCTCGACAGGTATATGTATGATAAGCAAATTAACACATAAACAGTCTTTTCCTTTCAACAGTATTATCACTAATATCTCTTCTCATTTGAATGTACTTAGGGGCCGTTTACATGACACTGTTTTCAAATAAAAACGTAAAACTTTTTATGCATTTTGGTCGTTCATTTACATGACAACAGCATTTTGGGGGCCTGAAAACGCAAACTTTTGAAAATGGGTTTCAAAATGTATCAAGTTCTTGATACAGTTATCATCTCTGTGCAAATTACAAAAATGCGAATTCGTGAAAAGAGTGTTGTCATGCGCATCTGTATTACGTGTTCAGTCTATAGGCGCGAAATGTTTCTTTATAAAGTGATATACTGGCCTGGCATACATATTACAGCATTTTTAGTCGTTTTCATGGATCTGTGAATGAGGATTGTTTTGACAATCGTGTTGTCTGTCCGCGAAAAATGCAAAAGAAGAACGTTTCCGTTTTTTGTACATCACTGTTATGTAAACGTACCCTTAGAAAGCTGAAATAAATTTGAATGAATCTAGATATCTCTAGAACTTATATCAAGGCTACTTGCATAACTGTCATGATTAGGGTCACTGTGTTAACGGCACAAATTAAATATCATACTTTAGATGATCCAAATGTGTTGGCCTACCATGCTGTACCTTAAGTCATTTCATGTTCTTAAAGGGATAGTTCAACAAAAATTGAAAATTCTGTCTTCGTTTACTCACCCTTATTTTGTTCCAAACCTGTATGAGTTTCTATCCTCTGTTGAACTCAAAAGAAGGTATTTTGAAGAATGCTGACAAAGAAAGTCAATAAACATTCTTTAAAATATCTTCTTTTTAGTTCAACAGAAGACAGAAACTCATACAGGTTTGGAACAACACATAAGGGTGAGTAAATGATGACAGATGACATTTTCATTTTTGGGTGAAGCAACCCTTTAAGAGATCAAAACGTGAGTTTTTATTTGTGACAATATTTTCTTTGATTTTAAATATCATATAGTATGTGATAGACATTGACATCCAAAATAAGTGTCCACATTTTGAGATCCCAGTCTGATCAATGCTTCAGCACGTTCTCACCACCCCTAAATGCAGACATGTGCACTTTGAGAAGCAGACATTGTTTGGAGAGCACATGTACTTCTTCTGAAGCTGAAACCTGACTCTGTTTTGCTTTCTGTCAATATGAAAGTGAGGACAAGCCCGAGCAAGTGAAACACCTGAGCTTTTCTTTGCCGTTCTCATTCTCTCATACAAAAACTCTGCAGTATGGTAAAGAGCTAACATTTACCTAGAATTGTATGTGTAGTTTCAGTACTGTAGTATATGTCAAAAAGAAAAGGTCAGTCATTGGATTTATTGTGTGGTGATACAATAGGTTAGTAGGACTGTTAATGCTTAAATCATTAGCTAATTTGGCCTTTTTTTTAGAGCTGTATTAGCAAAACTTTATTAAAGTCTTGCTTTTTGCTTTCAAGTCCACATAATGTCTATTTAAGAACTAAAATGAACTTTTGTTTAGAACTTGGTTTATCTGGAAACACTGAAAAAAACAAGGATTAAATAAGTTATAAAATATCTCAAATGTATGTTTAGGGCTGTCAAAAATTAACTGCATGAATTAATAACATGATACGCTTATTATTCAAACTAATCACAGTTAAGCTGCTATCAATATCAATATTTTGGAAACACTTAAGCCACGATACAGGTCAGTTTGTTAACATTAACAACAATGCATCAGAAATCAAACTAATAATGAACAATACTTTCACAAGATTTGTTAATTTAGGTTATTGTTAATTTCTACATATACAAATTAATTTTTATCATGAACAATATTTATGAATTAATCTACACAACTTAAAAAAAAATTGGGGTCGAAAAGATTTTTTTTTAAAATAAATTAATACTTGTATGCAGGAAAGATGCATTAAAATGATCAAATGTTTCAGTAAAGACATTTACAATGTAACAAAAGATTTTCATTCATTTCATTTTATTCAAATCCTGTTCTTTTGAGTGTAAATATTTAAAATATTACAAAACAGAAAGCCTTTATTTTATTTTGTAGTAATATTTTTTACAAAATTAATGTTTTTACTGTATTATTGCTCACATAAATGAATAAATAAATGCCTTGGTGAGCATAAAAGACTTCTTTCAAAAACAAATCTTACTGATTCCAAAATTTTGAACAGTAATTTAGATTAATTAATTATGTAAAAATGGTCACTTATTATTAGTTCATGATACATAATGGATTAATTAATTGTAAAGCATTTTTTTTGAAAAAATAAAGTCATTACATGGCTGACAAGCAATAAATGGGCATTACAAAAAGTGTTACAAGTCAATTTATTGTTTTTTTGCACTTAAGCTTGGCGAGGAGTGCTCTCTTTAGAGTGTTGTTTGGAACAACATTATAGGGTGAGTAAATGATAACATTTCTCATTTTTGGGTGAACATTAACAACCGTACTATTGCTTTAGATCATTTAACATCCATTTGTGTGTATAAGAGGGTTGATACATCCCGAGAGGGGGTGGTGAGAATGAAACAGATTTCTCAGTATCAGTTCTAGCATGTATTGATATTGAACACACGTGTGTGGACAGGGTGGACAGAGTAGCGTGACAGCTGCATGTGAACTCCTGTCGTTGTATTGTGAAAACATGCCCCAGCAGTCAACAGAGATGTCCTCGGCTGATTTAGTTGGGGTGTAAATATTATCGTTTCTGTGAACAGAGATGAGGCGATTAGCGAATTTGCCCACGCCGTGACCACCACTCCAAAACCTCTGACCCACGGCTAATTACTACAACACATCTCTTCGGATGACAAACAATCTCGATTTTACCAGCATCACGATGTGTCAGATGTCACAAGCCTCACTTGTTGGGTGAAACGGCAACAGAGAGGCATTGTGTCGAATGAAAGTGTCTGGCAAAGTGGGGCCAATGGGCAGGGCTTTTGACTGGCTGAAACGGAAGCCCCCCCCATCCCCTTATGGCGCATGCAAACGCCGGCCGAGTGTTTCCCGGGTGTGGTCAGTCTAAGAAACATCAGGTGGTGAGATAAAGCTTCAATTTGTTACACACGCACTTAAGACCCCATTTGACTACGCCTGGTTTGACTATACCTGAATGCCAATTTGACTCTAAATGTAAGCATGCAGTTGGCCCTCATAAGCAAATGCTCACACATTTAGGTACGTGTGGGTCCAGCTGCTGGAGTTTGTATAGATGTGATTTGTCTTTTATTTGCATTAAACCCCATTTCTTCCATTCAACTCATAGCCACATCCTTCAACATAACAAAAGGAGAGGAAGGAAATGATACATTAACCAAATTGGAATGTTTCATCCCTGTTATAGTCAATGGATCACAGGGTTGACCAGGAAATGTATATGGAATATTTACATTTTTGTCTTTATCAACTGTAAGAATGCGCACAGTTGCAGTCTTATACTGCCGAGGATACGGTGGGCCGGGTGACTTTGAGCTCTTCCCATTCTGTCCCTTGTCAACAACCCGAATGCTTGATCTGCAAATATTGTCATTTGCCTCGTGAGCCTTTAACCTTGACATTGGTTCGGGAAGGCACAACAGCTCCAGGCTCGTAAATCAAGGAGCGAGGAGATGAGAAGCAGGGACGTTTCTTGAGCTTTTTCTTGAAATCAAACATGACAGATGGAGTAAAAGGACACCAATTCATCAGCTAATTGCTTCCAGTAATTACGGAAAAAAAAGTAGCTTGGAAACTGATCTGATCATTTGAATTTGACTTATAGGAGAAATAAAAGTACTGATGTAATCATTTGTATAACTATTTAAAATGGGGGCAAATATGTCATGATTATATTGGTTTCTATCAGGTCTTACAGGGGTTTATCATTGAGTCAGATACACAAAAGTATCAATAAAAAAATGGACATCAAACCTGCCTGTAGGTTTGTCTAGTGAATGTGGATCATTTCAGGGTATGCAACTTAAAACCTTAAAAGATAAATATTGGTCTGTATGAATCATAAAAAAAGGCTAATGTTCCTTTACATTACAAGAAAATGTATGTATTTTAAATGACTTTTAAATAGGGATGCACCGATATGAACAATTTTGGCCGATACTGATAACTTTTTATATTTGAAAGCCGATAACCGATATATTGGCAGATAAATCAAAATTTTTATATATTTTTTGAGAGCCTGATTACAAAAACAAAGGTCTCACCATTAAAAGCACACAATTATAATGTTCTCATTATAATTTTATGTAGCCTGTATGACGAACTTGCGCTGTATATGTTGCACTTCACTGTATTTTCCATTTTGAAGTGATTTCAATCATATTTCAAGCCATTCAAAACCATCATGGTAAACGGTGCATATCTGAAGTGCCTCAGCTGAAGGAAATAATCCATTATTTATCCGCCAAAGTTTCTTATTGGGCCTATAATGATAACATTAAAAATATCGTCTGATACCGATATTGTGGCCGATATATCGTGCATCCCTTCAAAAAAATTTCTGTTCTTAAAAAAATACAAAAAAACACCCATGTATCATGGTTTCCACAATTTTGTTTTTAGCAATGATGATGATAAGAAATGTGAAACACCAAATCAGCATATTTGAATGATTTCTGAAGGATCATGTGACACTGAAGTAATGATGCGGAAAATTCAGCTTTGCCTTAACAGGAATAAATTACATTTTATAATACATTGAAATTGAGAGTCATTTTAAATTGTAATATTATTACACAATATTACTGTATAATTTATTTTAAAATGCAGCCTTGGTGAGAATGAGACATTTTTAAAAAATCTTACAGAAACCAAACTTTTGAACGATAGTGTAAACTTACCTGCTGCTAAAAAATGTTCTATAAATCGCAGACCAAGACACATACAGTGAAATAATTATGCACAATCAAGCCATTTATATATGTGATCTAAATCTATTAGTACTTTCTTTCTATGATGATTCACACATGCTACATTATGACGAAAGTGAACGTTCATAACATTTCAAATAGACTCCGAGCCAATTCACAGACGGATCTCCAGCTCTGAACTAATTGGTGTGTGGAAGCCGAAGAGCTCGGGTTTCTACCGCACAGAGGGGAAGACCAAAGCAAAATACGGACCGAGAGTGAAAGTGCAACGCTGGCCCATACAGCAAGAGCATGTTTATTTTCAATAATAATTTCACAACAGTAACTCCCACCACCATTTGTGTAAATTAAAACTAAGTGGTTCAGCCTGGGGCTGATCATGCTACCGGCTACTGTGTGGTGATTCCAGCCACAGCACAAACAGACGGAGGGTGATAATTGGTTTAGAAGAAAGAAGAGCCATAATCTGCAGGGGAGGCCTGCGGGATGCAGCCGATGACAGCTCCGCCGAGAGGGAAAGCTGGTGTAGGATCTCACACAGTCAACCAGAGCCGCTGTGTCAGCGTCACCTAGGACCGCACGCGTGCATATATTCTCACACCTTGCTGCGGATCAGCTTTAGATCCACTGTAAAGCTGTCATCTTGCCATAAACACAGCTTTCTTTCAAGTCTGCACACTGTCTAGGTTCTGACACGTGCCTCATGTTGTGTGGTGGAGGGAGGGGAGGGGAGGAAAAACTGAAAGGAGAGCAAATTTGATGGGGTAGAAAGAAAAAAGGAGGAGAGAGACAGAAAAAGATAAATCTCTGCCTCAAGCGCACTACGTCATATGTGTGATTTCCTATGAACAGAGGCAGTTAACAACACATGTGGAGCACGCCACTGCCAACGCATAATATTAACCTATGACTTCACTCGCTTGTCCGAGATTGACATATTCCGTATTCTAGGACAGGTGGGTTTAAAGTTTTGAGAGTTTTGAACACCAGGTTTACTACTTTTACAAAGCTCAAAACATTCCCTGTCACCTGGCCTATGTTGTTACCATGTATACAACAGACATGTGTGCATAGTTTACACTAAATACATGCTGAAAACAGCAGATGACAAGAACTGAGAAAAAAGAAAACATTACAAACCAGTAGTGTCATGTGTCAAAAAACTGTAATAAACATAAACTTAACATTTTAAAAGTTCAAGTTCAACTTCAAGTAAAAGATGGATTTCCAGACTATCCCTTCTTACATTATACAAAGTATAAAGTTCCTAAAAAGATATCTATAATTTTTTTAGTCATGTTTTATTTCACCTTGAACACTAAATGAGGCAGGACTGGTGCATGGTACTGCTGGTAGAATAGTATATACAGTATAGAGAGGAATTATGCATGAAATTGTGGACATCGGAGAGCGAGAGAAATTTGAATGGGATGACAATACAATACAGAAAGATAAACGGATTGACAGACAGACAGACAGGCATTTATAACTTACCCCTCAGTGCGAAATATAGTTCTGAAACAGTCTCCAAGGCCTTTATAGCTATTTGGGTCACCCTTCCCTCTTTGGATTTGAAACCTGAAAGACAGCCAGGATGTGCATAAATGAATTTACAAACCTTTATTCAGAAATATTAAACTAACTTTATTATATATATATTTATATATATATATATATATATATATATATATATATATATATATATATATATATATATATATATATATATTGTATACTTAGAGCATAAAAATCATATGAAACACATCATATGAAAGGAACCTTACATATAGACATAGAACAATACATATAGACATCATTTTACCATATTCTCCCTCTAAAGAAAATATATTTCATGATTGTAATGGCTACACATCACATTTGAGATTGTCCAACATAATAGTCCACAAGGAAAACAATGATTAACAATTCATAATTTCTGGACAACATCACTACCACATATACATTATGTTCAACATTCCTTCACTTAGATGACAGAGATCATAAAGCATGACCACCATATGCTATCAATTATCTGTGTGCAAGAAATGTGGGACACTGGCTAATCTGCGCAAGTGTCGACACAGACATCTGTCAAAATTCAAACCACTCCTTTGTCCTGCTTTCACCGTCTGTTCCTTCCGAGGCGGCACTGACTTTCTCGGTCCCTTTAGCACAGCGGAGAAGTCAAACATTTACTTAACCCATCCTTACCAATTAGCTTTGCTTCTTCTATTGCCATAGACCTTGTAGGTGCTAACTTTGTCGCTAACATGCTAGTAACTTGCTGGTAACAGTTCTGCAGTTCCGTGTAAATTTTTTATACGATACAAATGGTCAAGAGATGTTTTTGTAGCAACAAGCATGCTAGTAACTCCCTAATAAAGGGCATACTGAACCGTGTAAATGTTTAACGTGGTACCAGTGCTGAGCGCAAGTTTGGGGAAAAAGGATTTACTACTCACCCCCTCCCAACTCATTGTTCATGCAATATAGATGTTTTAGCGTGAATAAATGGACAAAGCAACTGTAGGACCTTTGGTACTTTGACACCACATGCTATCATTTGTTTATAGGCCGACATGCCAGGACAATTTACAGTGGTTCAGGCTGGGTATCTTTTTGGGCACACAGAGACGATAAATAAACCAACCTTTGCCCTCCAAGTGTAAATAGATGAACCCAGACCAAACTCAGAGTGGAAGACACAGAATGAGAAAGATTCTCCTCATATGGCTTTGACTGCCAGGTCAAGAGGTCAGCAGTAAGTCATCCAGGCGGGTGCCTGATGGGACCATAAAAGTGCCCTGGTTCCATCGGATGAGGGGGTTTACTGAGGTGAGCAGCCTTTCATATCGGCAACAGATTAACATCTTAGAGGGGTGTCCCCAGCATCCAATTTTGTAGATTCCCAAATAGCTTGTAACTTGTGCCTAAGAACCAGTTAAAAAAGCATCATAAATGAACGTCCAACACCATATTAAAGAGAAAGAAGAAAAGAGGGTCTCTGAAACAGCAGGCAGTCAAGTGAGGGGGAATGCAGGGATGGGGGCATGCAGAAGGATGGGGCACCGAACCAAAAGATTTAAGATCAGTAGAGCTTGTAAACAAATTCAAATCAGTCTTAATTAAAGGCACATGAGAGCAAGGTCAAGGAACGAAGACGGCCTTGTCCCACCAATGCCAGAGTTTCAATTTCTGCAGTACACTGGGATGGCCCAACCCACGCTAGCCCAGAGGTGGCAGGGCCATGGTCGGCTTTCAGCTGCCTGACTCCGCTGTTGACCTTGGGGTCACCTCATTTCCTCGTGCCCCTTGCCTACCCTGCCATAAAAGCCTTGGACCAAACGTCATGGCCTGGGGAGTGGAAGATAATGGGGAAGATTTCGCAGCACAAGATGCCTGTGGACTCTCAAAAAGAGTCACCAGAGTTCTGAAAGAAGTTAAGAATGTAAAAGAAGCTGTAGATAAGGTGAACCTTTCCAGTCTTTGCATAAGTCCTCTACCTAGAAAATCAGGAGAGCACATTGAGACATATTTGGAGACATATATCGAAAGAGTTCACAGACTCGTGAAGAAGAGTCAAGGGCTGATTCAGTCGGCCTTGGAGCCAAGCTCCCGGTTGTAAAGTCAACAAACAGAGGAACTGTGAAAAGCCCAAGGGTTTTGTTAAGAGATCCAGCTCTCAAAATCCCTTTCAAAGTAAACCCAGAAAGAAAAGATATACTTGCAGGTGATGATATCTGTGAGTTCATCAAAAACCTCCAATGACCTTCTGTACTCTGTTTTTATAGGACCAGAGCTCCATCTTGGATAGCCAGGTGAGGGTGAAGGTAAGGCCAACATGAAGCTTCTATGGGTGAAATGAGCACCATGGGGTAAATAACCCTACCATCTCCACCTGACCCCAAACTCCCTGTAAAATGCGAACTCTGAACGCTCTGACAGGAAGGTAAATGAGAATAAAGAGCAGGAGAACACCTCCTCTTTGTATTTTTATAGAGAGGAGCGAAGTGTTTCAGGTCCAGGCCGAGTGCTAGGGCCTCGTTCTCTCTCAGACCCTGTATGTAATGGGCCAGCACCGGGTCCGACAGGGGGGGCTGTGCCCCGCTGGAAGACAAGCTTGATGGGTTGAGGCCTAATAATGATGGTGTTAAAAAAGGCCCTGTGGGAAGGGTGGGAGGTTACTGGTTTGATCAAAAGGCTTGAGTCTGATGGGATTGCCTTTAAAGGGCCAGGCCAAACTTTTAAAAAGGTCTCTTAAATTTGGCTTGTTAAATATAGGGGTATTCCCCCAAAGAATGGAGCATGGAATGGGAACTGCATTATTTCATTTATGACTAGAATATCAACCCCATGATAAACAAGGTTCCATGAGCGAAAAACCATCCTGCAAATGTGCCATTTATACTTTTTGCAGGGCTTCCTTTTGCTTTTTACAACTGAAACTGTGTGACTGTAGTTGTGGCAGGAAAATGTTTAAATGGTTGGCATTTGATATTGGCCGTCTATGATTCCAGTCTGGTACAATGATAACCAAATATTGTGTGGCATATGTAAGGCAAAAAATGAGCTGTAAAATGATTTTACATGTAATTGCAAATTTTTGGCAATATATTTGCTTCAATCACTGAATCAATAAGAACTGTCGTGGAACAAATATCACTATAGCTAATAACTTTATAAACTGAATTATTTTTTGGTCATGGTATTTATTGCTCTCAATTATTCAGTCTTTAATTCTCAGCCATGTTAATATGTTTTCCATTTGCTGCCTCTGAACCAACAACACTTTCATCAAGAGCTGAAATGAAAGTAAAATTAGAAAAAGCGAAACAAGCACGTGAGCAAGGTTTCTTTTACACACAATCAGTGGTGCATAAGAGAATCCAGAAGGCAGCATTAAAAGGAAATCTATTTTTTACAGCCAGACAGTTAATTTTAATGAGCAGGATCATAAAGATGGCAGACGTCCATTGCAATGGTACGTGAGGTTAAACCTCTCTAACCTAAATGCTCCAATATGGCAGATGCCGACATCCAATCAAATAGCAAGGACCAATCGACCGTCTGTGATCATGCTACTCATGAATATCAAACATCGCTGTGGGACTACATTAATCGGATTGTACGCAAGCAAAACACCATATCCTCCAGCAGCGGAGTGAATATAAATGTAAAACCAATGAAATGTAATGCTTTTGGAAAACCACAGGAACATTTCTCTCTTAAATTCATGGTAGACATACGTAGCTACTTTCCTCTGTTCTTTTGGCTTTTCAGGCTAATACTGCTGGGCCCGTGGCTGGAGGTGGCCTATAAAGCTGAGCCTTTGGAGGGAAGGAGATAAAGCAGAAGAGAAGATGGAAGATGGGGCAAAGGGGAAGTGATAAAGTCATGGCGCTTGTGACACCACATGTTTCCAGGTCTCGGTCTGGGTTAGGACAGCTTGGGTTTCAGTGGCACCACAGGCCAACTGGACCCACTGTGACTGGGGCCCAAGGAGGGGGTGGGGGGGTGGGGACTGACGTCCTCAAGATGACCAGTTAGACATCCCACAAAATGCTCCCCTCTCACAGTCTGATTTGTGCCTCAGGTTTCCAAACTCTGGTTGACCTCTTGTGAACAAAGTGAGGCAACATTTTAAGACATTCCAAGCTCAAATAAGCATTGATCAGGCATATGAAAAGCAACAAAAAACAACTAATTAGTGGGTTGTAAAGGGTTAGTTCAACCAAAAATGTAAATTCTATCATTAATTACCAGAGATAGAAACTCGAGTCTGCGACTTGGACTTGAGTCGCACTTAAGTCGCAAAAAAAAAGAAAAAAAAAAAAAGACTTGAGACTTGACTTGGACTCGTGAACAACTGACTTGAGACTTGACTTGGATTTGAAGACAGTATTAAACACCACATTTTTTCTAGTTATTATATTTCTCATTCATTCATCAGTATGCGCTGCAGCAGCAAACACAATTCATTTCTAAACACGTATTGGCTTACACACACGTGTGCATCTGGCACACGTATTTATCACTCATATTGAAAAAGTGCTATTAAATATAGATAAAAAACAAGCAACAACAATATAACCACGTCTTACCTTGTGATAATCTTCTTGTCAGCTGTGGTATTATTACACAGATGTCGCTTTCTAAATTCAAAATACACGCATATACACAGCACGATTTTTTTCATGGTGCTCTTCCTGCATTCCAAACGGTATAAATCGCCCTCTGAAGGGCACTTTGCAGTGAGCGTAATGCTGTGCGATTTCTTCAAACTGAATTTAAAAAATGAAATAAAAACTTAATTCAGTTCCGAATGATCATTATTTTTGAGTGCCACACCTTTTTATCTCCCAAAACTCTCACAATGGATGGTATGTCTCCGAAGGGATTAGGGATGATAATTTCTGAATGAAACGCACTCACTGTGTGAATCGCAGAGACTGATTCAAAATGATTCAAAAGAATCAATCCTGGAACGACACGCTAAGATATCTATCTTCGCTTCAACACGATGGCATCAACTAAACCGCCCTTCATAATAACATTTGGCTTCAAAAATCTTCAGTATAATGGTAACAAACGGAATGCTAAATGTAAAACATGTGGCATGAACATCAAAGATGCTAGCACTACTACATTGAACTTCATCCGACATTTGAAAACTCACCATGAAAGGTAAGTCATGCGTCCATGCTAAGTTGAGCTAATTACTCACCCTCATGTCGTTCCAAACCTCGTTCATCTTTGAAACACAAATTAAGATCTTTTTGATGAAATCTGAGAGCTTTCTGTCCCTCCATTGACAGTTAAGTGACTGACACTTTCACGCTTCAAAACGTTCATAAAGAGATCGTAAAACTAATCCATATACAATTGAGTGGTTTAGTCCAAATTTTCTGAACAGACTCAATCGCTTTATATGATGAACATATTGAATTTAGGCTTAGTCTCACAGGTTTGGAATGACATGAGGGTGAGTAATTAATGACAATTTTAATTTTTGGGTGAACAAACCCTTTAAGGAAGCTCTGTTTAAAGATGCAGGTTTCGGGTCTAACTGTCCCAACTAGACACCTTTCTTAAGAGGCTTTTCCATAAAACACATTATCTCAATCAACATCAGATAGATGGAGTGCAACAGAATGGATCAGAATGTGTTTATAAAAGTTGCAGTGTTTCTAGCTTGACATGCATTTACTGTAAAAGAAGAGTATGCTAAAAAAAAAAAAAAAAACACCAATACTAAAAATATCAATTATATTTTTCCAGTAACATTAGTTAATATATTAGGTATCAGAATAAAAAATCTGCAAATTCTGCAATTTAATAGTTTGTTTTGAAGGGATAGTTCACCCCCCAAAAATTAAACTTCAGTCATCATTTATTCACCTTCATGCCATTCCAAACTTGTATGACTTTCTGTGGAATATTTTAAAGAGAATATATTGAGAAATGTCTCAGTGTTTTCATACAATGTATGTCAATGGTAACAAATATTTTCTCTCTAAGACCATAAAAATATGGCCCAATTTACTGTGAAATAGTTAAATAATTTTCTCTATTGATATTTCATGTGTTGTGTTTTAGGGTTGAAGCAAATTGAACGGCTAATGTTCAGACAGAAAATCACTTTTTTTTTTTCGTTTTTTCTAAAGTATTATTTTGTGTTTTAAAGAGGAAAGCAAGTCATACAGGTTTGGAATGACATGAGGATGATGAAATTATATTTTTCAATTTTGGGTGAACTCTTTAATTTATAACTACAGGCTACTACTAGTTGTCTAAAAATACTGTTCATTGTCAGTTCATGTTAGTTGCATTATCTAATGTTAATATAACATTAACGTGATGTTAACATTTTTTAACATTTTAGTGTTAGCAAAAAAAAAAAAGTTGATTGGCCAGTCAGTAGCTGAACAACTAATCAGACCCATTAAGTGCAATAATTGATCATCCAAACAATCATTTCTGAACTGGAAATATCACATTGGGAGACTGTATAATCTTTCTCAGTCCAGTTTTGTTATGATTGCTTTGAAGTAAGGAAGTGGCTGGCTGAGGACAGTGGAAACTCCATAGACAGCAGGAGACTGGCAGGTATTACACAGACGGTCAGGACAGTGCAGAGCAGAGCGCAGTCGTCAATACTGCACTCACACTAGATCTTCAGCAACAGAAACCCGAGTCTCTGAATTACAACTCTACATTTGCACCCCTCGCCCCCTGCCTGGTAGGAACGCGGCCACTGCAAAAGAAAACTCTGAAGGAGTGGATCACAGATGCTGTGAGGCGTCTGACAGACACGGGAGACAAATGAGTTTTCATCAGGCACTTTACTGCTTCTCTAAAACGGGTCATTTCAGCACACTGGGGCATTTTTGCTTTATTTAGTATGTTTGTAACATAACGCATTTGGGTGTTTGTGACAACTCCTTCAAGCAGACCTGTTTAATACCAGGTCATAATGTGCAATGGCAGTCACATCAGCGGGAGGTCACACTCCCGGTACTTGTTCTGTAAGTACATTAGATGTTCAATTCTAGTGTCTGATGTCAAACATTTTCTGAAGGAAATGCAAGTGGAGCTTGCCTGTGCAAAAAGAAAAAGAAAAACAGTTTTTGGTCTCAATATGACTCTGGACCCTACTTTAAAGTGTTAGTTCACCCAGAAATTAAACTTGTATGACTTTCTTTCTTCTGTGAAACACAAAGATATTTTGTAAAATGCAGTGGCTATTTGCACTAACTATAGATGCTGTTTACACTAAAGCCAACTAAAGTATACTTCTCTGTTTACGTATATGTGAGTTTCAGCATACAGTGCGCGTGGCGCGAATTTCTTCACCAGCAGAGTACGTGCACCGCCGGATTTTTGTAACCGTGTGTACGTGCAGGTCACACTTTTTTGTTGCAGTAATTCGGTTATCCAAAAGGTGGCATCCGTGCCCTGGGGTCATCGATTCACAAGGTAGTCGAAGAAAAACTGCATAAACAGAACGCATGCAAGCTACAGCGACAATGGAGGCCTACATAGATGAGATTATGCAAAGAGGTTATAAAGTACCCTCATGTGTACAACTCTAGCATGAAAAAATACAATGGGTTGTTTACATGGGTTGTAACTTGTGGCGAGAAACTGCTTAAAATTGCGCATGCGTCGAACGCCTGTGTATATGTATTAGTCAAGTATACTTTCCAAGGCTGTGCATTCGACTGTGCACATACACTAGCGTACACGAAAAAAATGAAGTATACCCAGGGCTTAAGTGTAAATAGCAATTAGATGCTATTTACACTAAGTAAAAATAGTATATTTTCTCAGCAATAGATGTTATTTACCAAGTGCAAATAGCTGTAGATGCTATTTACACTAAGTAAAAATAGTGATATATTCTATTTACGCTATATAAAAGTAGTAATTATTTGCAATAAGTGCAAATATTTGTTAGGTGCTATTTATATGTAAATATTAAAATTAATAAATGGATGCCACCTTATTGGGACAATAAAGCCCTCCCTACACCTACACCTAACTCTGCCCTATAAATACATTATTATTATTATTATTAAACACTCGTTAGGCACTTTATTTCTACTTTCAAATATTTTCTTTACGATCTGATTTGTGATGGGTAAAGGGAGAAGAGTGAGTTCGGCAAAAGGCAGATTCAAACTCGCGTCAATCACGTCAAAAGCTACTTTAACCCATTTGTGCCCAAATTTTTCTGAATGGTTTCATGCATATAGTCCTGTTAATAGTGTCCTATGTGAACATGTTCTGCATTTATTTTTCCCAGGTTTTTGTTTTTTTTTCTTAAAAAACGTGTTTGAATGTGCGGCAACTATAGTTGCCGGTGGGCAAATATGTTGTATGCACCCCTCAATGTAAAATTTTAATAGGAGGATAACATTTATGCATCTAACTCAAAATAACTGCTTTCAACAGATCAACAGATCAATCAAAGTCGTTGAAACATTCAATGTGAACTCAAAAAAGTTAAAATTTCTTGAATATGAAAACACAAACAACAAATCCATTAGTCTTAAAGTGGTGGAACATAGTGCCGAACAAAGTCCAGCCATTAAGTTGCTCTAACAGAGCATTGTGAATCAAAAAAGTTAGATTCAAATCATTAATTTGAAAAAAATACATCTATATGTGACCCTGGACCACAAAGCCAGTCAGAAGTCGCACGGGTATATTGGTAGCTATAGCCAACAATACATTGTATGGGTCAAAATTATTGTTTTTTTTTTTCTTTTATGGCAAAAATCATCAGGATATAAAGTAAAGCTCATGTTCTGTGAAGATATTTTGTAAATTTTCTACTGTAAATATATAAAAAAATATTTTTGTGAATGGATATACATTGCTAAGGACGTCATTTGGACAACTTTAAGGCAATTATCTCAAAATTTCAATTTTTTTGCACCTTCAGATTACAGATTTTCAAATAGTTGAGTCTCGGCCAAATGTCCTATCCTAACAAACCATACATCAATGGAAAGCTTATATATATTCACCTTTCAGATGATGTATAAATCTTAATTTCAAAGAATTGACCCTTATGAATGGTTTTGTAGTCCAGGGTCACATATAACAAACAAACAAAAAATAAATTAATTAAAAAAATAATTAATTAACAAATAACAATATATAATATATAACAATATAAAATATTATAAAAGCAAAAAGCAATAAACAAGACCAATAACCTTGATTTATTAACCCATTAAACACAGTATACCCCATTTCCCCATTATATATGTACTTACAAGTCATTTGCCCACCGGCAACTATAGTTGCCGCTTGGACTTTTGACTAAGTATACAAAAAACTATAGATCTCTTGTAAGATTTGTTTTGTTTGGATGATTCCAGAGACCCTCATGATTACGTAGATATATATATGTCAACAAAAAAATTCTAATGTTTACATGAAAATGACTTTTCTTTGGGAGGGTTTGCCTTCACTATGCTTCCTGGAAGTAGGGGTAGGAAGTTGACAGCCTCATGTCACAGGAAAGAAGTGAATACCTTTTTTTTGTTCTTGAAATCCTTTATTTAGATGTTTTCTTGCATGTCATTGAGAAATAAAACATGGAAAACATCTAGAAAAAAATGTACAAAAGGAAAATGACAACCATACACTGCGGCAACTATAGTTGCCAGTGGGCTCAAATGGGTTAATGCCTAATGCGTACACCACTGCAGACGATGAGTGGTGAGCATCTTTTTTAATCTTGTGTGGCCCAAACAGACATTGGTGGGTAGAGTTAGCATAAACAGCCTTTGCCAACAAGACAGGCTCTTTACAATTAGTGTTGTACATGATATGCTAACAGGAATTTAGTTTAACATAGGCATACTATACATACCAAGCAGCAGAAGTGTTACAAAATCTATAACAATTATTATCACTAATAGTAGAGCTCCAATATTTCCATCATACTGTAATATATTCATTTCATATGTCATGCTATCACACTCCTACTCTTCCATTGTTCCATTCCAGGAAAGTAAAAACATCCCGAACATATTTAAGCCCACAAATGAACAGAGTGAATTTCGCTTTCGTTAAGGTATGTAAACTTTTCTCTGATGAAAATTCGTTTCATGCGCAGTGCGAGTAGTTTGGTGCCAAGTTTCATTCATTCCACATAAACACACATTTAATATAATTTAGTCTCAGTGAACTTGAGAACACTGTTAAAGAATGGACTTTGGTGGTTTGTATTATGTGATGCCAGAACATTTGATATCATGTCTTTACTAAATACCTCAAACTAATCATTACTGCTAGTATTTATCCTACTCATCCATAATTAAGACTTACACCTGATTTTCCAGTGATCTGTGCATTTGTATATTAGTCATTATTGTACTCTGTACACCCTGGTGAAGATTTTGGCCAAAATATGTCGGTGGTAAGCCACTAATATAAAAGCTTTTTAATTCCCTTTCTAAACCACAAATAGTAGTGCCTTGAGTTATTTTGGACTGGCTTTAGATTTCCCCTTTATAATGAAACATGCCACAACCAATGTTCTGCTGACTTCTTTCACTGGAATTGTGAGTAGTTACTGTCCGACCACTGATGTGATTGGACTGCCTGCTTACTAAGCACAGATAGCCACAGTCGGATACCTGCGTTCAGTTTACGTCGTCAGGGCCGTCAGCCAGGGAAGGGTAGGATTAAGAGATCACTGGAGCACAGCTGAGCGACGTGCTGCTTTACTGGGCCGGATCGGCTCTTAGTCCTCTGAGCTTTGAGCCCTGCTGTTTAAGGGCTGCTTGAGGGATTCCATCAAGAGTGCACCAGGGTTCAGCCACCAGTCGGGGGTGGAAGCTTGTGAGCTCCTCTCTCAGCGTCACACGTTTCTGGGGACAGGACGTCATCTCTCACTGTCCTCATCAAACATCCCTTTCCAGCCCCCCCCTCCATGGTGAAGCTCACTTTCAAGCATGCTGGGACCTGACGAGGGTTGTGTCATCATAGCAACTCCCATGAGGAGGTAACTCCAGGATTTTTTAATCAAAAGTAGTGGAGGAACATAGATAAGAGTGTGGACTGATGGAAAAAGATTCAGACGCAGTGACAGGCTCGGTGCTGGTGTTTTATTTCACTAAAATAGGTTTTTACTTTTCTATTTAATATTATAGTTATTATATTTTAATATAATATCAACAGCATATTTATTATAACTATTTAAAACTGAATCTATTTATATAGACATAAATCAATACATTATTTAAACTTTATTTTGTTTTTAAAGTATGAATAACTGTTCTACCCCAACATTTCCTTATTATATTTTTATATCAAATATGTAGTTCAAAAATAGTTTAAATATATTTTTATTATCTTTATATTTAATTCATAATGTTACTATTATACTAAAATTAAAATATGCAAAAACATATTATTTCAATAATAAAAATATTGAAAAAAAGTATGTGTATATTTTATAAATGTATTCATTTAATTAATAATTAAAATGTCTCTATTGAAATATAATTCTTTGCAACAAATATATTAAATATACTAAATGCAAACATTAATATGTATTACTAAAATATAGTTTAAATATATTTGTATTATGTTTATAGTTAATTCATAATGTTACTATTATATTGAAATTAAAATATGTTTTTCAAAAATACTGGAAAAAAGTAACACATTTTTGTTTTATTATTGATTTATGTATATATTGGTAAATATACTCATTAGGGTCAATTAATTAATCATTAAATTGGCTCTATTTAAATATAATTCTTTGCAACAAATAAAATATAAATGAATTAAAAATATATTAAATGCAAACAAATATGTAGTACTAAAATATAGTTTCAATATATTTATATTATGTTCATAGTTAATTCATAATGTTACTATTATATTGAAATTAAAATACGAAAGGTCTTTCAAAAATATTAAAAAAATTAAATGTAGCATGTATTTTTTAATACATCTATTTAAATTATTACACAATATTACAAATGAATCAGTTTTCCAGTATATACAGTCCTAAATCAATAAAAGAAACATGTATTACATTTTATTCTTCAATACAATACTTCCTCTCCCTTTCGAAAAAGAACAACAGCGTAGACTGTAGGAGGGGCTAAGGGCGTGTTTGGGGTGGGGTGAGGAGGCGTAACTGGAGTCCTTCAACAAGAGCAATGCAAGCTCATTTCTTGTCTCTAATGAGTGCGGCAGGGCGGCCGGCATGATGATCAGAGTCAGATGGGGTGCCCCGAGCAGCCGCCCCCTGCCGAAAGTGCCGCCTGACACCCTTTGTTACCTCCAAGTGAGCTGAGACCAGCCCATGAACCATGTAACTAGGTGGTTTCCAGGTTAATGAAAAGCTGTAACTCCAGTCTCACTGTCTCCTTAGAAGTCTAACTAAACCCCCAAACCCCCTACTTTCACCCTAGCAAGCCCCCTTTGAAAAAACGTCAACATTCCAACCCAGAAATGAGCACCGTTGAACGCAAATGAATATAAGTGGCACATAGACCTGTCCTCTTCAAAGAGACGTTTATTTGGGAAGGACTGTTCACATCCGAATATACAGCGGAGACTTATGACGGTCAGAGGAGGAGAGACCCATAATTTCACTTTCAGCTGGAAGTGCTTGATCCTGAATATAAACACGTATGAAGAATGGTAGTAAAACTTTAAAGTAAACATTGATTTAACCTTACAAACAATCATGGCCTTGAAATACATCCTCTTAATGTTCTCCTGATCTGCTTCCAGATGTTTGTTTGTAAGTTTGTGTGTGTGTGAGAGAGATTGACGGCCCCCTCAGTCGTCTAATTCCTGTCTCCGCCTCTACATGGCTCCAGTACCCTCATTTGCACAGGGTAAATATGTATTCCCAAGTATACATTTTTGTCAGGTTCCCCTCAGAAAAAAAGCCTTTGATTCCACTAAGGCGGCTTGTTGAAAAAAGAGAGAAGGGGAAAAAAAAAAACTGTTCACTCCAGTTGGCATCTAATTTGGAGCAGCGGACATTAAAGCGGCAGCCAGTCACTAATAGGAGCCATTCCTGCAGCTAGCGTCAGAGAGGAGGTGTGCTGGGCATTTGTGCTTCACCAGCTCTCCGAGACCTATGCTAATAGATTTCAGCTCTACTAACCCTTCATTCCCCCAATTAGCCTGCTTTAGTATGACTGAAAGCCCAAGAGAGAGAAAGAAAGAGGGAGGGAGAAAGCGGTACACAAGTAATACAACAACTAGATAGTAGTGCTGGCCTGTTCGAAACACACAACCTCTACAAAGCCTTATTTCAAAGTTTGAAAACAATTAAAAAAAAGTTAGTTAGATTGATAGATGGATAGACAGGCAGATTGATAGAACAACAAAGATAGAATGACCGATAGATGGAATGATAGATAGAATGAAAGAACAACAGATAGAACTGATAGAACGACAGAACGATACATAGAATGACAGACAGACAGACAGAGATAGTTCTATCATTCTATCTTCTCATTTAATCTTTATGTCGTTCTATCTATTGTTCTGTCGATCTGCCTATCCATCTGTCTACCAACCTATAAACTTTCAAACTTCAAAGCTTCAAAGATGGACAGACGGCAGAAAGATAGATAGGCAGAAAGCGAGACTGTGTCCCCACTGCACAGAGAACGAAGTGGAAACAGAACTGCACTTTCTGACATCCTGCCCTAAATATGCACACATTAGGGACGCTTTCTATCACCATTTCACAACCCACCACAAAGACTTTCATCAGAGATCAAATATGGACAAACTCCCATACCTGCTAGGAGAAAGCCCAGCAAGCTCAAACCTGGCTGCCAGGTACGTGAGGTCGTGTCACGACGAAAGAGCCTCCAGCGGGACAGAACTACCAACACACTCACTAAATGCCTAGAGACACATCTATAAATATTATAAGATTGAACATTTTTATTGCATTTTTTTATTGCTATTTTATTTCTAGATTTTTTCTTTCTTCATTATTATTATTTTATTTATTTATTTATTTTTATTGACTGTTATTAATGCTTTGGCAATGTAAGGATTCCTTTCTCCATGCCAATAAAGCTATTTTTGAATCTTTGAATCTCTTTGATAGACAGGCAGGCAGAGGCAGACAGACAAAGAGGCAGACAGACAGGTAGGAAGAGCGGCAGATAGACTGAAAGAGAGGCAGACAGACAGAAATACAGACAGACAGAGAGGCAGACAGAGAGACAGACAGACAGACAGAGAGGCAGACAGAAAGAGAGAGACAGAGGCAGACAAACAGACAGACAGAGAGGCAGACAGAAAGAGAGAGACAGAGGCAGACAGACAGACAGACAGAGGTATGCAGACAGACAGACAAACAGACAGAAAGGCAGACAGACAGACAGACAGAGAGGAAGACAAAGAGGCAAACAGAGAGACAGACAGACAGAGAGGCAGACAGAAAGAGACAGAGGCAGACAGACAGACAGACAGAGGTATGCAGACAGACAGACAAACAGACAGAAAGGCAGACAGACAGACAGAGAGGAAGACAAAGAGGCAAACAGAGAGACAGACAGACAGAGAGGCAGACAGAAAGAGACAGAGGCAGACAGACAGACAGACAAAGAGGTATGCAGACAGACAGACAGGGAGACAGACAGACAAACAGACAGAAAGGCAGACAGACAGACAGAGAGGAAGACAGACAGACAGACAAAGAGGCAAACAGAGAGACAGAAAGACAGAAAGGCAGACAGACAGACAAAGAGGCAAACAGAGAGACAGACAGACAGACAGACAGAGAGGCAGACAGACAAAGAGAGAGAAAGACAGACAGACAGACAGAGAGGCAGACAGAGAAACAGACAGAGAGGCAGACAGACAGACAGACAAAGAGGCAGACAGACAAAGAGGCAGACAGACAGACAGACAAAGAGGCAGACAGACAGAGAGGCAGACAGACAGACAGACAGAGAGGCAGACAGACAGACAAAGAGGCAGACAGAGAGGCAAACAGAGAGAGAGGCAGACAGACAGACAGACAAAGAGGCAGACAGAGAGAGGCAGACAGACAGACAGACAAAGAGGCAGACAGACAGACAGAC
Organism: Chanodichthys erythropterus; assembly: GCF_024489055.1. NCBI lineage: Eukaryota > Metazoa > Chordata > Actinopteri > Cypriniformes > Xenocyprididae > Chanodichthys > Chanodichthys erythropterus. The sequence goes on along the minus strand of NC_090238.1, from coordinate 35,395,854 downwards.
AAAAAGGCAAACAGAGAGACAGACAGACAGACAGAGAGGCAGACAGACAAAGAGAGAGAAAGACAGACAAACAGACAGACAGAGAGGCAGACAGACAGACAAAGAGGCAGACAGACAGACAGACAGACAAAGAGACAGACAGACAGAGAGGCAGACAGACAGACAAAGAGGCAGACAGACAGACAGACAGAGGCAGACAGACAGACAGAGAGACAGACACAGAGGCAGACAGACAGAGAGGCAGACAGACAGACAAAGAGGCAGACAGAGAGACAGACAGACAGACAGAGGCAGACAGACAGACAGAGAGACAGACACAGAGGCAGACAGACAGAGAGGAAGACAAAGAGGCAAACAGAGAGACAGACAGACAGAGAGGCAGACAGAAAGAGACAGAGGCAGACAGACAGACAGACAAAGAGGTATGCAGACAGACAGACAGGGAGACAGACAGACAAACAGACAGAAAGGCAGACAGACAGACAGAGAGGAAGACAGACAGACAGACAGACAGACAAAGAGGCAAACAGAGAGACAGACAGACAGAAAGGCAGACAGACAGACAGACAAAGAGGCAAACAGAGAGACAGACAGACAGACAGACAGAGAGGCAGACAGACAAAGAGAGAGAAAGACAGACAGACAGACAGAGAGGCAGACAGAGAAACAGACAGAGAGGCAGACAGACAGACAGACAGACAAAGAGGCAGACAGACAAAGAGGCAGACAGACAGACAGACAAAGAGGCAGACAGACAGAGAGGCAGACAGACAGACAGACAAAGAGGCAGACAGACAAAGAGGCAGACAGACAGACAGACAAAGAGGCAGACAGACAGAGAGGCAGACAGACAGACAGACAGAGAGGCAGACAGACAGACAAAGAGGCAGACAGAGAGGCAAACAGAGAGACAGACAGAGAGGCAGACAGACAGAGAGGCAGACAGACAGACAAAGAGGCAGACAGAGAGAGGCAGACAGACAGACAGACAGACAAAGAGGCAGACAGACAGACAGACAAAAAGGCAAACAGAGAGACAGACAGACAGACAGAGAGGCAGACAGACAAAGAGAGAGAAAGACAGACAAACAGACAGACAGAGAGAGAGAAAGACAGACAAACAGACAGACAAAGAGGCAGACAGACAAACAGACAGACAAAGAGACAGACAGACAGAGAGGCAGACAGACAGACAAAGAGGCAGACAGAGAGACAGACAGACAGACAGAGGCAGACAGACAGACAGAGAGACAGACACAGAGGCAGACAGACAGACAGACAGACAGAGAGGCAGACAGACAGACAAAGAGGCAGACAGAGAGACAGACAGACAGACACAGAGGCAGACAGACAGACAGAGAGACAGACACAGAGGCAGACAGACAGACAGACAGAGAGACAGACAGGCAGACAGACAAAAAGAGAGACAGGCAGGCAGGCAGTGAGGCAGACAGGGGAGTGTTTCTAAAAGCATTGTTAGCCAACTATATTCGCAAGTTCCACTGAACTCCATTGGTAATGACGGAGCTTGCACCGTAGTTATCTTTGGGAAACGCACCACAGATTCTCTATCTATTGTTCTGTCAATCTGTCTGTCCATCCATGTACCAGTATGTAAACTTTCAAGCTTCAAAGCTTTATAGACCCATTTAGGGTTATGGTATTGCATTATGGGTTATATAATTTAGATGAACAGAAATTGAGCAGTTGTCTGATTGGCCGATCCTCTCAATCTGAGCCTATGAAAAATCAGGGCACATATGCGAGCCACACTGACATACGTTCTGCAGTTGACTGTTTGCACTCACACTAACAGAAAAACCCACAGAAAACAAATAAATAAAACTGGCACTCTTTACACAGGGCTTTTATCACTTCTTGAGGAAGAGCATTACAAAGAAAATAGAGAGTGCACTTTTAACCCTGACCCTGTGTGAGGAGAGAGCGGCCTAACTGTGGCCTTACCTGTAATAAACCTTCTACTAGCAGCACTAGATCCTAAATCACTCTACAGGACTCTAGAGTATCGAATGTCGCTTCATACAAGTGTACACACAGACACAGCTAAAAACAAACACATGCAAATAGACACAAAGAAGCACAAACAAGTCACCTTGACAGACTTCCTCTTTAAAGCACAAATATGTAATTATCATCTCAAAAAGTTTATTTACCAGAAAACGGTTGCGGAAAATGTGAAACTTCATAGTGTATGTGTCAGGGGTGTTAGTCACAGAGCCAGAGGTCTTGGCAGGGCACCCAGAAGCTGTAAAGGTTTAGTACCGGCCCACAACCTGTTTACTCCATACTGAGCGACTCTAGTGTGAGGGCCCTGATTCATTTGCTCTTTTCCTCTCTTCAACATTCCTTTTTTTTCTTGCATGACTGAGGGAAAGAGGTACTGCTGCCCAAAGATTCAGAATTGATTGGTATTAGGAACAAAAAAATGATTCCATACCCATGAACGATTCTTATAATAAATAAGAAAAAAAATGCGATGAAGTTGCCATCTAATATAATTTCTATAATAAGTAAATTCAAACCAATTCTAAAATAGAGTGATTTTTGATGTCTTTTCATAGTTAATTTATTTGCATTATTGTTATTAGTGCATAAATACAATACAATAACTGGTCATAACTAAAGAGTAAACAACAATACTAAAACAAAACATTCATTAATTTATTTTCATAAAATACAATAAAATAACAGAACGCATAACATTGTGACATGAACAACCAGTAAGGAATGACAAATTTTCAATTAAAACTGAAAACTTTATGCGTTTTGGCCATTGATTTACTCGACAACGGCGTTTTGGTGCCCTGAAAACAAACTTTTGAAAGCAGGTTTCAAAGTGCACGTTTTTGAAAAGAAAACATTATCATCTTTGTGTAAACTACAAAAACAAGAATTTGTGAAAATGGTGTTCAGTCTATAGGCCCATAGATTTTTGTTTACAAGGTGATATCAGCAACTAGAGTATTTAGTAGAATAAACGTGCAAGAGCCGTTAACGGAAACGAACACCGTTCAGTGCCGTTTTGTTAATGCAACTCAAATTGGTATTCACATACACTGCTCTTTGAAAACACATCAGATCTCAATGGTGAAAAATGTCATGCTGGATATCTATACTGATATGGACTGGGTAATGTGTTAGGAATTTCATTGCAGCAACTCAAAATGGTACTCGGTAGTTTGTATGGCCCCCACACGCTTGTATGCATGCCTGACAACGTCGGGGCATGCTCCTAATGAGATGACGGATGGTGTCCTGGGGTTTTTCCTCCCAGATCTGGACCAGGGCATCACTGAACTCCTGGACAGTCTGAGGTGCAACCTGGTGGCGTTGGATGGACCGAAACATAATGTCCCAGAGGTGTTCTATTGGATTTAGGTCAGGTGAGTGTGGGGGGCATTCAATGATATCAATTCCTTCATCCTTCAGGAACTGCCTGCATACTGCATACTCTCGCCACATGAGGCCGGGTATTGTCGTGCACCAGGAGGAACCTAGGACACACTGCACCAGCGTAGGGTCTGACAATGGGTCCAAGGATTTCATCCCGATACCTAATGGCAGTCAGGGTGCCATTGTCTAGCCTGTAGAGGTCTGTGCGTCCCTCCATGGATATGCCTCCCCAGACCATTACTGACCCAACAACAAACCGGTCATGCTGAACAATGTTACAGGCAGCATAACATTCTCCGCGGCTTCTCCAGACCCTTTCACGTCACATGCTCAGGGTGAACCTGCTCTCATCTGTGAAAAGCACAGAGCACCAGTGGCGAACGAGCCAATTCTGGTGTTCAACGGCAAATGCCATTCGAGCTCCACAGTGTCAGGCAGTGAGCACAGGGCCCACTAGAGGACATCTGGCCCTCAGGCCACCCTCATGAAGTCTGTTTCTGATTGTTTGGTCAGAGACAATTCACACCAGTGGCCTGCTGGAGGTCATTTTGTAGGGTTCTGGCAGTGCTCATCCTGTTCCTCCTTGCAAAAAGGAGCAGATACCGGTCCTGCTGATCGGTTAAGGACCTTCTAAGACCCCGTTCAGCTTTAATAGAGTAACTGCCTGTCTCCTGGAATCTCCTCCATGCTCTTGAGACTGTGCTGGGAGACACAGCAAACCTTCTGGCAATGGCACGTATTGATGTGCCATCCTGGAGGAGTTGAGCTGCCTGTGCAACCTCTGTAAGGTCCAGGCATCGTCAGTAGTGACACTGACCCTAGCCAAATGCAAAACTAGTGAAAAACAGTCAGAAAAGATGAGTAGGGAAAAATGTCAATGTACTCCACCTGTAAAACCATTGCTGTTTTGGGGATTGTCTCATTGTTGCCGATCTAGTGCATCTGTTGTTAATTTCATTAACACCAAAGCAGCTGAAACTGATTAACAACCCCCTCTGCTACTTAACTGACCGGATCAATATCCCAGGAGTTTAACTGACTTGATGCTATTCTCTGATTAAAAAGTGTTCCTTTAATGTTTTTGAGCAGTGTATATTTCTTCACTTTCAGAGCCACAGGCATCAAAACAAGGGATATAATTAAGTGAAATAATGAGGTAAGTATGTGAGCAATTTGAGAACATTAAAAAAAAGTATGAGTAAAGGACGCATTTCATTTCCCACAGAAATATTACGCTACTGCCACAAAATGAAGAAAATTCCTAAGAACAGAAAGGAATGGGAGAGAATTAAGTGAAGAATTAGTTTTTTACCTGGTCTTCACAACATCCAATGGGTGCATCAAACAAATCTCCACAAGACCTATAGAGAACAAAAATCATAAGTAATTATAACACTGCCCGTCATAAATCAGTCATTAAAACGAGACATGAGCACAACTGAACATGTTATTATTCGCTCACAGGCCATTAAGCTGTCATTACCAAATGCCAAGCTTTCTTTCCTTCTCTTTCACTATTTCTCATCATATTTCACTGAGCTTTTTAAGTATTTCAGTATAATCCGATTTCATTCATGACCATTCAAGCCTTATTGCATTGTACAGTGAATTTTTAACTGCATAATCATCCCAAACACAGCTTCATTTCAAACACTCCAGAATCCTGCCAAGTACAAATTCTCTTGAGACTGAAACGTTTGACCTAATCCACAAATATTTCACCACGTTAAAACGGTGATGTATTATACACCATGACCCATATATTTGTAAATACAAATAAAAAGTCACAGACATTTGTGTGATTCCATTCACCATCTGTCTGTGTGCATGTGTGTGGTTTTTGTGTGTCTGATTTCGGTAGACGGAGGATTTTCCCCTCAAAAATCCCTATGCAACAGTCCCCTAAACTCACATCCGACAGGAGCCGCTTGGCCAGCAGCCACCTTCGTCACTCTGATCTTGTTTTTGCCTCCTTGCCACTCCACTGCAACTGACAAGCGTGCGGTAAGGGATCTGGCAACAAAATGGCCTCCATGCATAGATGTGGGACGTTGCGCTCGCCTGGCCTGCAAGTCATTACCATCATCCATTTTATTCGGTTCCAACGTGCTGATGGACGTAAAATCCCAAAGTATTTTCGAATCCTATTTTATCTGGACCGGCCCACAGAGAGGCTGCCGTAATGGCCTTCCTAATGCCAGGATTCCAGTTCATATGCACTTGAGCCATGACAGAAAGGGTGAGGGGTGTTTAATATGCTGAATAATGGAGATTTTACACTGCAAAACATGGCGAATACTTTGCATGTTGTTACCACACAGATTGGGTTCCATTTAACAGAGACAGTGAATAACGGCTGAAACCGTATCTGTGTTGGGCTACAAGTTATGTAAATAGTTAACAGCAAGATTCAGTACCTGTTTTGCGCTAAACAGTTCATAGAACATGTTTTTTTTGTTCACGGTAGCTGTAAACAAACATTGAGGGGGTGTTAGACGAGTGCAATTTGTCGCAGCGAGATCTTAGAGGCACAATTATGCATCTGCATTGCAATTCTCAGCTCTGTTCGGGCGTTTACTTTAATGGTTTCCCTCACAGATTCCTCTATGTGTACACAGCTGTTAAGAAATATGGTCCTATTCTAATTTCTTCCATTAAAAGTATTGTCCATAAACAAGACATTGCCTCCTTGGGGATTTTCCAGGAAAGTAATAATCAAGAGAAATTCCAAAGAGGAATTGCAGTCCGCCACTATGACTTAGCAAAAGATACATTCAAAAGCGATACAGACATGTTTATGTTGTCTTTTTGGAGTCTTTTGAACAGATAATGTGGCATATTCATAAACAAATCCTAACAGCTGGACAAGCTGAGGTGGTGTGATTCATTTCAGGTCTGATATGAGTTTGTGGAAGATGCATCAGTCAAACGAAAATGAGGAGAAAGGAGGCAAATTAGGTATGTCATGGTCTCCCTGTCGCCCAAGGCATTATAACACAGTAACGTTTATCATTAATTAATCACGGCTGCCAGGGCATCACAGGGGAAAATAATGTTATGCACTCAGGAGACACATGTTTTCCATTTCAGCACTCTATCCATCCTGAGGAAATAAAAGAGAAGGAGGCCTGGGAGAGTCATCTCAGCAGCGAGACAGCTGGAGGAATAGACTCATCTGTGCTTGACGCTGAGGTGGAGTGGTAAAGTCATGTTAAGGGATGTGTCTTTTTAAAATTCTGCAATACTTGATAAACATTTTCATTTCAGTGTAACAACATTGTTATCAAGCTATTATTTACCTCAGATTTTATAGGTAGTTTATTGTTCAGAATTGAATTGAGCATGCATATTACATTTGAGTTCAGTTCCTGAATTTGAAATTAATTTGTGGTGGGAAACAGAAAGCAATACTGGACTTCAAATTGGAATTAAAAAAAACAAACTAGAATAGGAAGGACAAAGCCATATTTGAAAGCAAAAAAGAAAAGAAATTTAAGATTTTAGGCCTTTCAGACCAAGATAAAATAACATTTCATTTTCCAGAATGCCATTCACTGTTGAATGTCTCCTACTTCCTGTAATTCCAATTCAATTTATGTTGGGTGTGGCCAATTCAATTCAAACCCCAACTAATGAAAAAATAGGAAGACAAGTATATTTGCAGGGTTCAATACAAGTTAAGCTCAAATAACAGCACTTATGGCATAATATTACCCCAAATTAATTTCCATTTGTCCTTTCTTTTCTCTTAAAAAAAAAGAAAGAAAAAATCTGGCTTAAAGTGAGGCACTTACAATGGAAGTGAATGGGGTCAATCCGCAAACATTATACACAATCAAAGATTTTAGAGAGGGGAAAAAATTGCTTATTTTCTGACGTTGAACAATTCTTTACATTTTTCTTTAAAAAAGCACTTAACTTTGTTGCCAAGACAGCAAAACAACTAAAACGACAAAAAATAAATAAATAAAAATGAGAACACTTGTTGCATCCCAATTCACCAAATTATACCCTAAAAGTATGTACTGTTTTTGCAAAGAAAAAGTACATACTTTTGAGTGTGTAGCAGAAGAGTATACATGCTTTGGGACATACTACTTCCTTTTAACGGACGCTCTGTCGCTTAGTTACATGCGACCTGTAACCGTTTAAACTACCCTGTCAATCATCTTGTCACAGTTAAAATCCCTTTATATTCAATTACATTTTATTTCCTACCATTTCGGAGAGAAATGTAGTCGCACGTTGATCTGCCAGTCATGGGTCTTTCATGTGGAGAACTCTCCCTTATGTTTGCGTAATGATGCCTTTAAAAGTTAATGACCAAACGCATTGTTATAAAAGTTCGGAGTGCTGTTGCAGATTAAATATGAATAACATTTAATAAATGTCTTTTCGTCAGATTACATACTGATTATTAATCACTCAAACCCCTTTATCTTAACCGCTCTACTTAACTGTTGCACATCCGCCATGTTTGTAGTTTTTAAACACTTTTTATTTGTGTTTGTAGTTCTAATGGAATCTGTGTCCAATGCACAATGGGTTGTGGGCAATATTAGCTGTTAGAGTGTGCACGGATCCACACTTCGATTTCTAACAGGAAAAATTAGATCATCCGATATCTTTGGAATACTCATTTCAACATACTACGATTTGGAACATACTACGATTTGGGACACACTAATTCTAATTTCGAAAACTATTTAGGATGGAGTTTGCTGCCAATACAGTAAATGTTCTAACTGTACCATATGACTGAATCTATACTGTAGTTGATCTGTACAGATGAAGGGTGAGTTACAGTAATGAGGCAGTCTCTACCATGGTAATCAGTTTACAGTGTCATATAGAACACATACTGTAATGTAAAATGCTGCATTTGAGGCTATCTGTCTCTCTTCTTCTGATGTATAACTGATCAATCTGATGTTATAAAGTCATTGACTGTTTCCATGTTTTATGGGGACATTCCATAGACGTAATGTTTTTTTTTTTACTGTACATTAACTGTAAATTTTATCCCCTACCCCTAACCTATACATCACAGAAAACTTTCTGATATTTTAGATTTTCAAAAAACATAATTCTGTATGATTTATAGGCCTTTTTCCTCATGAGGACCCAAAAAAATGTCCCTACAAGGTCAGAATTTACTGGTATTACTATTCTTGTGGGGGCATTTGGTCCCCATAATTTAGGGAATACCATGACCACACACACACTTTGAACATGGTTAGAATCTAAGATAAATCATTTATAATGTAAAATAAAAATTAAGTACTATCCAAATGATTAATTGATTAACCATTAAGATCAGCTGGATTAAATAACAGACAAATGTATTAAACTGAACAAGAAGAGATGCAAATCAAAAGTTTGATAGTAATAGCATTATGAAAGGCAGTTACTTTGAATGAAACATTTATATAGATTAAACACTTATTTTGCAAAGTGAAAAGGATACTTTGTGATTTTGTGTATTGTACTAACACAATTGAAATCATGCTGAAATGTCTGAAAAAAGTGATCTGTTGTGATATTAGTACTAAGAGTTTTGACAATTTACCAATTGCATGTGAAAATTGCACCAAAGCAATTAAAAAACAAACAAACTGTAATTTGTACTGAACCCAGAATATGCCATTAAAATCAGATTTTCGGGAACCCTGCAGGACTGTTTCTTTGACAGGAATGTTGTTTCAGGACCAACAAAAGTTTTTTTGATCCAAAAACACATGCTTCTTTGACAAAACCACGGTCGCTGTTGAGGTAAACGTGGAGGAAGCCTGAATCCGTGTGAACCCTGTTGCTGCTCTGGACTGTACAAGAGGGGCTCGTAGAGGATCAAAGGTAGGAAGCAGTGAGTAGTTGAGAAAGCCTGTCACTCATTTGAGTCTAATGAACTCCATGTTTGGCGGAAAAGAAAAGAAAACCCTAGTTAAGCAACAACACTCAAGAGTTATCGTCTAAGAGCTTCCAAAGAGGGTAAAATGCACAAACAAGGTGAGAGGGCCAAAGAATAAACCACATCCATCGTTGGCATGTTCCATATGGGTGGATTTAAGTGAGCAGGAAAAAGGCGATGAGAGGGGGGGCAAGAGATGGAGAGACTGAAAGGGAAAGCAAGACTTTCTCTACACAACACTAGTAAGTAATTAAAAAGGTTTAAGTGGATGCAAGCTGTGCTCTTGTAACGAGAAAGCCACTATATGAAGAAATTATATAATGGTGATGTTGTTGGCCAAGAAATTATCGGGAGAAATGGGGTCCATGATGGGAACAGGGCTGTCGTCAGGGGGCCCAGTATGGTAGCTTACTCATTGGACCCAGAGGAGAGATTATCCACCCATAACACATTTGTCCCTGGCTTTGTGGATGGGAACCCTTGATCGGAACAAGATCATTTTTTGTACTCTGGACAATAGGGCTGGGTAATAGCCGATTCATATAAAAACTTAATTTGATCTAGATATCGAGCTTTTAAAATCCCAAGATCATTTTTTTTTTTACTCTTTGCCAGTGTTTCCTGCACCACTAAATTGATAGTATGGTCAAAATACCCATATTTTACCAAAGTTTGCTGTCCTAATTTAATCGAATGAGATAAAAAAAAAAGAACATAATGCAAAAAAATGGCAAGAAAACACATTTTTATATTGAATTGTTTTGTTTCACAAACCGCTGAATCTATAGTCAAAAGATCCAATTTTACCAAAGTTTGCTGACTGAATTTAATCTAATGAGATAAAAAGCATAATGGGCCTGTTTATACTTGGTCACTTCATGCATTTTCTCTGATCTGATAGCTATCTGATTTATCAAACCGATTATATTTACACTAGGCCACATAAATGTGTCTCTGCAAAACGGATATAAATCCGATCTATGCACTATATACGCGCTATATGCAGATTTAATGGCGTTCACGTCACCGAAAGCAACAAATATATTTTTAGTTAATTGGCTGGGGAAAATATTGTGTTGGCTTCACAACTTTTGAATAGTAATGGTCATTTACTTATTCATAATGTTAGGAAAATTTTCATTTTATATACCCGTCAATGAGTTTATGATGGTAATCAATGCCATTCCCTCAGAACTTATAAATTTACTACAAAATAATATAGACGAAAACCAAACTTAGATCTTAGGTATATATTTATAAGACAAAAAATGTAATAATAATTATCTCAGAACAATGTGCCAAATTTCCACTGTTCCTTTAGCAATTGGATTTTAGAGATCACAATTCTAACATGTCAACTGGAAAAAGACCTTTGAAGTACACATGGACTCAAAATTGACCTTATCTACTTTGTTAGTGCATATTACTAGTCTGGTGGTAAACAATTAATCCGTGCACAAGTTAAAACACAGAAAAAAATTGTTTTTCGCGGTAATCTTTAATCAAAATCTGAAAAGTTACTTCCGGTCTGGAATGGCGTTCCTTCTCTGATAACGTCAGTTTGACGGCTTGGGTTGAAAACGCGTAAACCACTCCTCTGCAACCGTTCATCTGCTATGAGCGAGATATGGAGAGGAGGAGCGCTACAGTAAAACTCTGAAGAAATTTTTTTTTGCAAATTACGGTTCACGTGGACTTTAAAATCTCCAGACGCTTTTGTATCACCAATAAAATTAGGGAGGTATCATTTAAGATTATACATCGTATTTATCCTGTAAAACAGGTAATTGTAAAGTTTTGTAAAGACACTGACCTGAAATGTGTTTTATTGTAAAGAGGGAATTGAGAGTATTGTCCATTTATTTTATGATTGTATTCATACAAAACTTTTTTGGTGTGATCTGGCTTTTTTGTGAAAAATAGTACTAACATTGAATTACAACTTGTTTGATTTTTTTTTTTTATGATAATACCGTTGACTTTAAAATTTGGTATATTGTGAATTTACTCATTATATATGGAAAATTCTTTATCCACAAATGTAAATGGGGAGGGGAAAAAAACTGATTGTACTCATTTTAAAATAGAAATAGGTCACTACTTGTACACATTAAAAGAAACAAAAAATAAAGCGAAAAAAAAATGTAAATTATTTTAAAGCTTTATATCTATTTTTTTTAATAATTAATAACTTATACTTGTTTATAGACGTGAATTTCTTGCTGCTTTCCCCACAACATTTGATTTGATGTAATTAATATATTATTGCCCTTGTATGCTTATTGTTTAAAAGACTGCAATAAAAAAAGAAGCAACAAATATGAGCTGCATTTTATTGATCATCAGCTAATTTTAAAAAATTATTATTTTTTAAATTAAAATCTAATTTCATAACCAAAGACTGCATTAAGAGAGAGTGCAGCAACAGCACTGGTAAGATTCATTTAGTCTCATTCCCTTTAATAAATATGACTGACTTTCAGTTTCATTTGTGGCAGTTTGCGCGTCGGCTAGCTGAAGAGATATTAAGTTGCTCATCTGCGGCGATGCGTGATGCATTAGTGCTGTCATATCCGTCTATAACGTTATTTAGCCTATAAAATGCTTTCACACCAGATGCATTTAGGCTTGTTCAGTTTTGACTGGAATGCATCTCAAACCAGTGAGCGATAAGATTTAACTAAAACTATTAAAAATTGTTTTCATTAATTTAAATAACGCTAATATAAAAAACAAATATTAAATGAAAAAATAACTGAAATAAAATAAGTTATAAGTACTAAAGTTACCAAAGCTTAAACTGAAATAAAAATGACAAATACATAACAAAACTACTAAAACCTAAACTTAAAATAAATTGAAAACAGAAAATATAAAAATAAAAACCAAATTCATACTAAAATAGTGTATAAATAATACTAAAAATAAAACTGGTATACCCAGTCCTATTGGATAAAGCTCAACTCAGCGGTTTCTACTTCATTGTAAGGTTCAATAATGTAGTTTACCCAACAAAATAATTTTCACTGGGGTATAAGAACAGAATAAGACAGCTTCGCTATGTGTGGTGGTGGAGGAGGGCATGCGTCACTATTTGCATGTTTTCCTTGACAGCTGAATACAAAAGAACAAACTCTTATGATGAGAGTGTAAAGATTAAAGTCACTATGCAGATGGGAGGAATATGATTAGTCACCTTATCAGATCCTAAGCCAGGCATAGCATCATGATTGAGTAATATTTACTGAATTCAATTGGATGGAAAAAATTAGCTTTTTTCACAGTACTTCCTGATAAAGAAAATATCAGCTCCGGTATCTATTTAAAATAGCAATGCAAATGACAACCTTTAAATGCAACCACAGAATCAATACGAGCAGCTGCCGACAACAGCGTCTATGTTACTGGTAATCCATCAAGAAGAGCATAATCAAACATGATCAAGAACCTGCTCCCTACTGATCCAAAACTCTCTGCAGGCTTTCCCATCCAAATGTTGAGTTGCACTATGGGATTTCTGTGGTTGTCAGCACATGCTACTGTTTGATCAAGTGTAGAGTGGAGAAAGTAGAGAAACAGAAAGCCTCTCTCTGAACTCTTATGTAATTTTGTCATTTAGTTCAGGCAGAAATTGACCTGCCATCTGGTTGGTGTTTTAGGCTTAGTTCCACCTTAGTGAGTGACATATCACTGAGTTCCATTATTTGGCGTGTCTTTTGTCTCTGATTCACAATAGCACTGACAGTTTCTGTCAACTGTGGCGTCTACCCGCAGTTACACGCGAGAGAACTGACACACGTGCACTGCAACAGATTGACAAGGAGAGGCGATTGCCCTCAAGATGCATTCTCAAATTACACTCTGTAACAATGAAACCAATGCATGTTTGTGAGTTTATCATTGGTGACATTATCTTTTTTAATAATATGCCTGTTTCATGATGAACTTTTTCATACATGGAAAGTTTGACGTAAGGTTTTCCCAAATGTTTTTCCTGTATGGTCACTCGAGCTAGGTGTGTAATATTCTCAGTCAGAAGGAAATGTGAGATATATGGTATATACAGAGAATATTATATATATATATATATATATATATATATATATATATATATATATATATATATATATATATATATATATATATATATATATATATATATATATATATATATATATATATATAAAATATTTCAAGGACTTTCCAGGTCCAATACCTTCAAATTCAAGGACTTAATGTGGGGATACATTTCAAGTGAGAGCAAGGTTACATTGTGTTACCTTGTAAGATACACTGTTACAGTTTTCATGTGTCTAACACAGCTATGCAAAAAAGCTTCTTTTTTTTTTGCATTTATTTTTGGCCATAAGACAGATCTGATATTCTATTTGTCATATTTCTGTTTTGCATAAAACTGAAGAATATTCGGTACATGCCATACTGAATTCTAAAATGATCTGATATTAACTTTTGCATGGATTTTATTGAAAAGAGCTTATGGAACCAGAGGTTTTAAGATATATGAATATGCTTTTAAGTTTTTCTTACCTCATGGGTTTACATCTGTGAAACGTTGAGGTCGTAGTAGTTTCACAAAGTACCTCACGAGGGAAACACTTAAGGTAACACGTAAATGCGTGTAACTAACGTAAATCAGGGAATAATATGGCATTTTTTCTAGAAAACTTCTTGCACAAAATAAATTCAAGCACTTTCAAGGACCTGTATCCATGTATGTTTCATTTCAAAAACTTTCCAGGGACTTGAATTTTTTTATTTTATTTTTTTTCAGATTCACAAACTTTCAAGGATTTCAAGGACCCGTGGGAACCCTGTATATATCTATAATGACTCTCGGAAGGTTTTTAGCATGGAAGCGGATATGACAATGTTAATGCATTTGGTCTTGGTGGAATAGATCTGCTGTTTTTTATTGCTGCTGCAGAGTAAGTACAGGAACTAACTACTGCCAATACATATGCTGATACACTGCTGTGGGTATGTATGCTGAAAAACAGCACTCTAAAATGTAATTCAGGAGACTTGTTACCACAACTTAATAATGACTTAACTTAATAATGTTGCTTAAAATCAACTTAAAATCTTCAGTAATTTCTGCATTAATTGCCATTTAAAAAGAAAAAAAAAAGAAAGAAAAAAAATGGTTGTAGTAACAATGATATTATCTTGATAACTTCAGAAATTAGGCAGTGGATTTCCAGTTCCCAGCATGCTTTACATAGGACTGGATAAGGAGAATAAATGTTGAAATTAAGTATTAATTTATTTGTTTTTAGTGAATGGAAAGACCTGTTATTGTTTAATGCTGTTATGTTTGACATTTAAAAGAGTTTTGTGGTTACAATTGTGCTGAAGAGTAGATACATGAAGGTAAACACTACATTGACTCTACCTGTTCATTAAATACACATGTTAAATAAGTTATGTTAGCATGTGCTATGATAGCTGTTGAAATGAAATAGATAAGATTATTTGGTTCCAGGGCTACAACTCTGGTAGTTGCAGTGATTGAACTTTTTGGAATAATCAAGTTAAAAATTTGTGTTTATTCTACAAATTATTAAGTTCCTCTAACTCAATGTAGCTTATTGGTTGAATGTAAATTCACTCAAAGATGTGAGCAACGGCTTGCAACCCACCGGGAACAGGGAACACTGGAGTCAGGGGTTCAGACAGATCTCATACTTCCTATTGGTTTATCAAGTCAGAGGACTGAGAAGGAAGGCAGTGCTGAAACAGTCCCACCATCACTCTTAAAGGGTGACAAGAAAAGAATGGCGCAGGAGGAACTGCACCTTAATGCAAACTGTTGCGTTAATATTTTTTTTGAGCCAACACATTATTTTTTTTAGAATGTATGTAATTTCCCAAAGCAGATCTATACAGGTGGAGCTGGGGAAGGTGGAGGGTTTCGGAGGAAACTGCTGCAAACTGCTATGGTAAATGCTAAAAATCCATTTAAATGTTGTGAGCAGCAAGCTCATTGGCTGCAGATGCAACATGAACCAATCAGCTTGTGCCAAGAAGTTAACACTGTGAATATCATCAGTTTGTGTTAAGGACCCATCAGAGTTTCATGACCGAATTAGGCATATTCACCTTATTTTCAGAGTGGGCGTGGCCATTTGTAAATTTAATGTGTCTGGCTTCTGGTGCCATTTGCTGCCAGTTATTTTTAGCTGTAGAAAACAGCTCATTATGCTGTTTGATTTTGCAAACTGGTATTTCTTACCATATTATTTTAATACGATTTTATTTAATTATTTTCTATTTGAATATATTTTAAAATGTAATATATATATATATATATATAAAACGGCCTAGAAAAGTGGGGTTTTGGACAATATTGGCATGAATCCTTTTTCATTTGTGATAATTTTGCACTTATAAGGGACAACGCAAACTAATTTATTTTATTATGAAAACAGTTTATACATAGAAAAAAACTTAAATTTTCGATTCCTCAAAATATCCAGCATTAGCAGCTATCTGACCTAAACTGGGATCTAATTGGTTCATTGCATTCTAAACTTAATTGGCAATCAGTTGTTGAAGCTATTAAGGTGTGCTGACCCAAAAATCTTTTACAAACCTGGGCCAAGTTTAAACCAGTAACCAGCATCACAGCTGGCAAAGGGGCATGTCTGATGTTGACATGTATACATTGCCATTAATATGTAATCAAAATGAAAATTATTATTGCTGGTCTTCAATGATAATGTCGTTCAATGAAAAAGTTACTGCAATGTATTTGCACCAAAAAATGATGAGGATTTATGTTGATATTCAATTCACATTTATTTGTATAACGCTTTTCACGATACATATCATTTCAAAGCAGCTTTACAGAGGATGCATGTCAACATTACAATTTAAAGAATGCCGTTAGCAAATAATGTAATAATTTAGGCAATTAAATGACAATCACTGTTAGCAGCTTAACTATATATAAGTATCATCCAAAACAATACCTGAAGGTGTATGGCTGTAGGGTTGGTGCTTTAAAGGGAAAATATTTAAAGAAATTATTAACTTTTCCAAGAAGAATTTACTGTTTAAAATTTAAACAGCTGAAGTACACAAATGAAAGCAGCTAAAAACAGCAAAAATATTTAAAAAGAAATAATAATAAAAAGTCTAGATAAACTACACATCTGGATGAGTAGATGGCCAGCGTCACCCTAGCACACACCTCCGAATACATTAGCCCCATTGTATTACGAGTTACCTCGAGCATTGATATTTTGTTGCCTAACTGGGCAATGCTAATAGAAAAGTCTCCACAGAGGCGAGAACACATGGACTCCAGGCAACTGCTTTTCAGCATACATTCATAATAGTCTGATATCTTCCCTGATAGAAGACCATACATCACCACAGTTGAGATCGCTATCTTGCAGTTGGTCTTGGCTCAGGCAAGTACCCAACTCTTGCTCCCACGCAAAAGTGAAAAAGGAAAATAGCGCAGTGACAGTAAATGATTGCTCAACATGCACAGGTGTCATCAATCATTCAAAGACAGTGACAGAGTGAGCAGATTTTCCCTAAAAGCCTATAAGAAAAGGTTAGAGTGTGAGGGAAGGGGGCGTTCACTAGAAGTACAGTGTCGTGAAGGTGGGATCTCTAAAGTTGCGGTTGTAACCGAAGCTAACTACCAGCACCATAACTATTATCAGTGTTAGTTGACTAAGACAGCTGCTGGCATTGGCTCTTCATGGGTTACAGTCACACTTGAGTTACTTCAAACCAGGCAGAAAATGCTCTTGGCTCATACTTAGAGGTACTGGGATAAAACACACCCAATTACTTGTATTATAGTTCTTTTACATGTCTAAATAATTTCGCAAATGCTAATCCTTCTTGTTGACATATCAATCAATGTGAACTGCCTGGCATGACATGCTGAAAAAGTCTAGCTGTGCAACCATACGTGAAATAGAAGTGCTGGTTTCGACATATTGCCATTCATGACACTTCTCAAAAACAATTTTTTACCAGAGAATTAGTAAATATTTCTTTGTCTGGCATAAATCTCTCAATGACAACAAAATTAGGACACCTCTGAACTTTTTCCTGAGATGGCTTTTGAGTGTTCTATAGAGGTTGGTTATCTGGGAGTTGCGTATCAGGCATTCCTTTTCACATCGGTCCAGAGCGACGAGGTTTGGCCGCGTTCCCGCTTCCACCAGTAGCTAATCGAGCACACCCTCATCATCGGTGACACCTCCACACTAAACCTCGTGAATACGGCTTCTCAAAACACACAGACACAGGAATGCTAAACATACAGGCGGCACGACCGCACTGCACCATTTGTCATTCTGACTAACAATGAACATCTGATTAGCCATCAGAGGTTTGAGACCTCACACCGGTATCAGATTCCACTGCTGGCTCACCGAGGGGAAAATACAAGAACTAGGTGAAGTGTGAGCTATGGCGATAAGAAGTTCGCTACTATCTGTCTGTGCCAAGATGCATACAAGTATCTACACATTTAGTCAAACCTGACTTATGATTCTAATGATTTTTTATCATAATTCTCATGTGCACATAGCAGGGGAGTAGCGGTATATGTATTCGTCCCGAAGCATACGGTACGGACATCACAGTTCGGTGCATACAGTCAAACAACGAATTCAGCGAGTCACAGGCGAGACACGCTCCAATTCAGAAGGCGCAAATGGCTTGAGCGCTTAAAAACAAAGTCCACTAGACTTTGTGCGCAAGTCCAATGTGTCTTTCTGTGCTCATGGACAAAGGAGAATACTTTGAAAGGCTTGTGCTCTCCACTGTGCGTGAAACAGTTACGTATAGGAGGGTTGGGCTTAAGCTTTGAATGTTTATATACAGTTTAAGTGAAGCACTCCTAATGCACAACTTTTATTTTAGACCTATGCGAGAGTGCATTCTGTTTACTGCTTAGTGCGAACTATCTGTTCAAAATAAAATAAAAGAAACCTAGCATTGTTGATTTGTTCTTTTGTCCAGTAATATTTTAGTTTAGGGTTCCAATTCCAGCTGCTTATTAACATGCATATTATTAGGATACTGTCTGTTTATTAGTACTTATAAAGCACTTATTAATGCCTTCTGCATGACCATATTCTACATACCTTAATCCTACCCAATACCTAAATTTAGCTACCTTACTAACTATTAACCCTTAAATGCATACCTCGGGTCTTTAGTGACCCGGGACATCATTCAGTACCCTCCTCCTCATTCATTTTTTAAAGTTAGACATCAACCTTCTTGGTATTCCTCAATCAATTCATTATAAAGAATATAACAAGAAAAAAGAATGCCTATTTTTGTATTCATTTTTTGTAAAAATTGTATAGGGTCGCAAACGACCCGAGGTGTGTATGAGTGTACATATATTTTTTCTGCTCAACAATAATTGAATCTTAGATGACAGAATAAGTGCAATTCACCTTTATTCCACAAGGTGGAAATGTCTGATACACAATGCTGAAGTGACGACTCATTTAGACAGAAAACGAAATAATAAGAGAAACATGAAATGGCTCAGCGATTTACTGCAGAGCAAGTACTGGACGCAATAAAATATGACTTTAACTGTTACTGGATGGATCTGGTGAAGGTGTTAGCGATCGAAATATTGATTTTAAAGATGTTGAAAATTATATAGTTCTGAGAATATGTTTGAGATCGCGATTGGGCTCATATTCGTGGCCTCAACCATAAAACTAGCCCATTATTTGCTGAATTTACTGGGAAATGAGCTCTGATGAGGACAGTGATGATGGCAATAAACATCTGCTCAAACGGAGCCCTTTCAAGCTCCAAAAGGTAACAAAATATGATTTATTTTATTCTTCTGTAATTGTTACTCTAATATCAAAGGAGTTTTGTATTATCACGAGAGATCCTTCTGTGTTAGATATAGATCCGGGTCGATAAAGACCCGAATATGTAAGAATGATTGGCGAAACAGTCATGCATTTAAGGGTTAATAAGCAGTAAGTAGGGGTTTATTGAGGCAAAAGTCATAGTTAATAATTAATAGTGAGGACTGGAACCTAAACTAAAGTGTGACCATTTTTCCTATTGTACCAAAATCGTACCAAACCGTGACCCCAAATCCGAGGTATGCACAGAACCGTCTCTGTAAAGCATGTAATAAAAATGGATGGTTTAACTCCTACATGTTTCTAGTGTGCATTTCACAGTAACTATTAACCTTAGTTTGCATGCCATGGACTATATGTTGTAGAAGAACTTAATAAATTTGCCTAACAAAATTTATGGGATTTAATGATGAAATTAGTATTTTTATTATGCGTACGGCCCTAAGTCATGACTATATTCATAAAGTTTCTTCTTATAGCTTAAAAAAAAAAAAAAAAAAACAGAACAAAATGGAGAAATCCACTATGTGCAAATATTGTAACCTTGGGTGAAAGTAGGAGGAAGAATGAAAGTGTTAAGAAAAGACTTGAGGGGATGAAAAACAAATATGTTACGAGTCACTTGTCAAACATATTCACTCCCCTTCATTGGACAGGTTTTATCAGTGTGCTACTGTACAGGTCTAGAAATTTTTTGCAGTTCTGAAACATTTCTTCATAGAGAAATTACATTATTGTCCTGCATCTATTCAATCCATGGTTAGTAAGAGTTTTTGAGGAAGTCTGTCACAAAAATTTGCTGCTACATCACAAAGGTTTTTTGGTAATTCCATGGAACATGAATATGGAAATCATTTAGTACCACAGCAAACATCAAAAGTAATATTGTTTTACCATCTGATACCATCACAGTAACATGGTACTGCCACAGTACCCTTCTAAAGTATTCTATTGGATAATGTATAAGTGTACAGTATCCAATGTGTAAAAATGTTTAGGTTTTTACTATTATTATTCAAAAATGTATTAAACACAGAACTAGATTTTTCTTTTTAAATTGTATCATCACATTCCTATTTGTCATCGAAACGTTTTTTTAAAATGACACGACCTTACACGATCACACATTTATGTTCCTGCAGATGGAAAATACCTGAGGTCGAATTTCACAACAGCACAGATGATAACAATTGTAACACGATGCAAATACCATGAGGACGACATATAATCATACAAGAGATAAAGCAGCAAGGCTGGATATTAAATGCAAATCTTGTGTTAACTGATGATAACCAGTATACTAGAGATGTATTTGGAGTTGTAGTCCATTCCCTGGAAAAGCTTTAAACAAATAAGGGAACCACCAATGTCTTGGTGGTTGAATAGCCAAAAAGTTTGTTGTGAAGTCAATGGGTTTTTGGTTAAATGCCTGAAATCAGGTCTGTGGTTAACACAAGCTCAAGATAATTTATGTAGTATTCTAGGGATGCACCGATACCAGTATCGTGCCTAATACTGCGCTCATGTACTCGTACTCATTAAAATGCTCCGATATCAACAACTGACACCACGCAGTGTACAGTGGTACAGTACAGTGCTTGTGACAAAGAAACACAGACAGCAGAGCAAACAGAGAGCAAAATGGATATATCAGAGAAAGCCAGTAGACACGCACCATTAAGAATGCCTGTACGGCCAAGTGCATATTACTTTCGCTTTCAAATTAGTACCAATTCAGAGGTGGCAACTGCTTGAAAGGTGGGTTATTATTCTTAAAGGGGTGTTTTTTTTTTCTAGGTTTAATTGTGTTTTGGGGGCACAGTTTAACATGTCTTAATGCTTTGTTTTTTTAATTTTTCATATATTTTAGCTTTATTCTACACCTCTGTTTCCACTGTCATATGAACTGCTCGTTTGACTTCCTGCTTCTATGAAGCCACTCCCTCCGACATACGCAATGTGCTCAGATTGGTTAGTGGGCCCAGTGTAATCCAGAGCCATTGTGATTCGCTGAAGCGTCTGGAAATGCCACGCCCCTTACCATTTGTTACCGGTTACGTGGGCTTCGGTTATATTGTATGCTCAATTTGATAATATTGCTGTATCAAATTGAGCCCGAATCAGACCCACATGAACAGCAATCGCGGCTTTTAAAGGATGTTTAAGAATGGTATTTCATTTAGTATTTGTGTCAAAGTGTTTAGATGCTGTCACTGCTGTTTGTTAGCTTTCAATATAAAGTTTTATCCTGATTAAAGCTTTACTGTAGCCAAATACATGACTGAGTAGTGGCATGAACAACTGTTTGTCTATGAACATAGAAGTTTGTTGGTGTTTGTTGGAGAAGTATGCACTATAATATAGCTAACTGGCTAGCGAAGCAAAAACGAGTTGCTCTTTGCATATATCCTTGATGAAACCAAAAAATAGCAACAGAAAGTGCTGCAGTGGGAAAGTGATGTAACCTGTGTTGCGGCTGAACACCAGTAACACAGTCAACAGCGAACATCGCATCATGCCTACTTTATATCTGCCGTGCGCGAGCTGATAAGCAAAACATGAAGTGGATTGGCACAAGCTTGTCGAGCGAACATCCCTTTCTCACAGACATTGCTGGAAAGCTTGTAGTTTGGTCAGATATGGCAATAGCACAGAAAGTAAAAATGAGGAGCATATTACTAATGTTTTCTGGTGGTAAAGAGAGAGAAAGAGCATGCTTTTGTTGCATGCTTTTGTTTGCTGATTGTTCACTCAGCACACATGGGTGATCTGAATTCAAACTAAATCGTATATGCAAGTAAAAACATGGTTACATGATTTATGTATAACAAGTGATTCCCTACATTATTACAGGAAGGTGGTACAGTAATCCCATGATGGTTTTCTGTGTGCAAACATCCGAAGCGCTTGTCCAGAAAGCTGCCTCTCAGACAGCATGTGAACAGCCTATTAAATCATCATGTCGAACAAATTCCCACAAAATTTTCTAAATTCCCGTATAGGCAAGTATCCTTGTCGATTATGTCTTAAGTGAACGAAAACAGTTAAGAAAGAAAACGCATGTGTAACAGTATGTTGCATTCATGCAGCCTAATAAATCTACTGCTGTCTTTGTCCTCTAAATATTCACTGTGCTATTAAATTAAAGATAAAATATGATAGAGCAATAATATTAACAGTGAACATAACAGTAGGGGTGTGAATCGTCACTGGTCTCACGATTCAATTCGATTGCGATTATCATGTCACCGATTCAATTGCATCCTCAGTTTTCAATATTACTGCACATTTTCGTCAATGAATACAAGCACTCAGATATCTGAGCTCCCTTTTTATTTGATCTGCTTCAAGAAAGTACACTTGCTGAATTTAGCAAACATCAAACTTAAGTCTGAACAGAGCATAAAACAGGAGCATTTAGAACTAATAAACACTAATACATACTAAAAGTGCATGAAACTGTCAAGTAGTGTACTTAAGTTACAATAACGCTCACACACACTCGCACACTGTAAATGTTAAAATAGTGGGTGCATTTTTTATTACTCTCTTTTGTGTTTCACCTCCCTCCGCCATTTTACGCTAACTTGAGAGTAGTCATCAGTAGGCTATAATCGATTATGGTCTATTACTGCATCGATGCATAATAGTCCACGTCCGCATCGCGATGCATTGTAGAAACGATTAATTTTAACACTCCTACATAACAGAAGCTCCTAAAAATACATTTTAACAGGCATAATTAGACATGAAAATAGCTGAAGGAAATATCTATTTGCTAAGCAATCTAATTTGATTCATATATATATTTTTTGGGTTTCTCTGTCCAATATTTAAAAATAAATTAAAAACACAATGAAAATACAGGTAACCGTAATTTATATCAGCAATTACTAAAACTAAGTGTATTGGACTCCTTGTGTGTTTTTTAAAGCTTTTTCTCGTCTTGAAAATGGTCATTGCTAACTAGTGGCGAAAGAGTCTTGGACTTCAGAGATCATTGGGGACATCACCACACCAAACAGGTAAAATCTTCTACTCACTACAGTCCTCTTTTACAGCCTAAATGTGTTCAGAATTTTACTCTTGCAAACTATTCTTAAACATTTAGGGAGAAAAAAACAAATACTTTTCAGAAGCATAATGGTGGTGACGCCAAAGTCCTGTGACCATGGTGTAGTTCGTTTATAGTCTACATGTAATATTTTATTTCTGGAGATTTTATATATAGGCCTCAAAATTCATAAAAGTCGTGTTCATTTGTGAAGATTATCATGACAAAACAAAATGTGTAAGAATCATAAACTTTTGTTGGACACAGAGCTCATTTTCTGCTTTCATCTAAAAGCCAATGGAAAAAACTTGTTGAGGGAACTAGGATGATGCAAACTTCCGGGTTGCCTTTAAAAATACGTCATCACTGCAGCGCTCCACTGAACAATGGCAGAAAGGTCGGCTAGCAAATGTGGAACGTGAAGAATATAGCAAAGTGAAAAGAATAACCCAATTTAACTAATTTTCAGGTTAAAGATTTTTTCAAAGTGTAGTCCAGGTACAGTTTCCTTGTGATTGAGGGCAAGAGTTATTCAACTCCAACTTGTTAAGCTGGCTAGGCCAGCTAGCAAAAAAACAAAACAAAAACAATTAACCCTAATTCCAAACGAAACACCGTAGCTGAATGATTTTCTTCTTAGATCACTTTAGCTGAACAAACAACTTAACATCTTTCTGCACTCCATCCAGAGAACTCCAACACCTGAATGAGCTAACAAAACAAAAAACAACATATGCAAAAACTCTGCCCACGTTTACATTAACATTTCCACAGAAATGAGCTGCTGAAGTTAATGCACCGTTTCCTCAAACTAGCCTAGCCACGCACAATCTCGGTGCAATCTGATAAGCCCATCACCGTCAAATAAGGGTGGTTGGGGCCGCCGGCTACACGGCCCTTTGTGTGGGTGTCAGTTTCATGGCTGTTTGTCTGTGTTTTTGTTTATTTAAGCCAATTTGGTGTTTTTCATGTTAGTTGGGCATGCAGTTGGAGACCCACCTCAAAGAACACACTCATTTAATGTGTTCATCTCTCAATGCAAAGTCAAGTACACACATTTTAGTGATATTTTACACTAATGTAGCTGATGTCATCTAGCTAATTATTGTATAACAACTGATAAGTCTAAGGAAGTTAGTGTTTATCTTTGAACAATGTACATCAAATTAAGTACACAAACTGGCTATCGGCACACTGCTGTGCCCTGTAATATGTCCAAAACATGATATTTCCCATGTCAATCACCACAGAGGATGAGCTGTGTCATTACTGTCACCTAGTGGACAGTCATGAGAGAGTGAGAGGAAGGAGAGAGATGGACACACACGATTTGTGGTAGTGTACAAACAAACACAACCAGGAGTTGCTATATTTTGCAAAACAACCTTGGCCATCTTCACCAACCATAAAAATTAGAGAGAAGTGAATGTGTTTTGGGAAGGTACGGTGGCACGCAGACAAACAAATAAGAGTTTGAAGAGTGAAAGAGAATACGTCGACATGCTTCACGCTATATTAGTTCTGCACTCCTAAGGGGCGTTCACCAAAGTCACTTAAAAAGAAAGCGAGTGCACTCGGTGGCCATCTTGATAACACCCTTACACAGCTATTTTCTATGTGGGTAAATATGCAATCGAGTAGAGCGCCTTGAATCTGCTTGAATGGGGAAAAAAACAAAACTTAAAAACTGTGTGTCAAATTACAGTGTGTTGCATGCAGTAAAATAGCATCATATATTAATCTTCTTTAGATTAAATCAAGATTAAAAAATATATATATATATATTTTTAAAATGTTTAAAACTTCCAGGTTTCATGTTGCAACTTGCTGTACTGTTGGTCACTAATAGGAATTTGTGCTGCTGGATTCCCTAAACATTACTGGCCATAATCTGATTTTAAATTAGATGTACTGCCATTATAAATAAGACATCATTTGATTTTTTTTTTTTTTTTTAATACAAGAAAAGTGTTCTTGCTACTAAAAAAGTTCCTGGAAAAAGAAAGCAATTTGCTGGAAAAAGCATTTGTGCGTAAATATTATAAAATAATAAGTATATAAACATAAATAAATTATATATATATATATATATATATATATATATATATAAAAATACATCATACAATGAATGATTATCACAATTCATGAATCAAACAACTATTTCTGAAATGTTTTTTACATGCATGATTGTTCAAATTACATTTTTATTATTTAGATAGATAATAAAAAAAGTTATTACTACACACTAAAAATGCTGGGTTAAAAACAACCCAAGTTGGGTTAAATATAGATTAACCAGTGGTTGGGTTAAATCTTTGACCCAACGTGCTGGACAGTTTTATTTAACTCAACTATTGTTTAAATTGTTTATATGGCTGGATTAAAATGAACCCCAAATAGGTTGTAAATTAAAAATCAGACACATAATTACTAGAGGTAACAAGAATAATCAAAAGGTGAACATTTATTAATAAGCTATTTCATAAATGTTCTAATTCTAATTTATTAAACTTTCCAAACTATTTTGGGTTCATTTTAAGCAAGCAATACAGTAATATTGTTTAAACAATAGTTGAGTTATATAAAACGACCCAGCAGGTTAGGCAAACATTTAACCCAACCACTGGGCCAAAACAACGCATCTACTTTTTTTTTAACCCAACTTGGGTTATTTTTAACCCAGCATTTTTTAGAGTGTACAGTAACACTTCAGCTACTACTAATAACTAATAAGCATTAGAACTGAAATTTAGAACTTCCTTATTAGGTAATCACTAATTAATGAATGAGATCAGCCTCATTTAGAACTATTATGACAGTATAAAGAATTATCAATTAATTACTAATAACAACATTAGCAAGTCTGAGCCATGAGCAAATGTCTGTTTTACTGTAAGCATTGTCATAAAATGCATCACTAATTAGTAATTACCCAAGTATTATCTAGTCACTCAGTGTGAACTAATGATCTTCTGGACCACTTTTTCTCATTCAGTAATTATTGATTAGTCATAAATAAATCTCGTTTATTAGTTAATTTATGTTTATCGCATTTCTATCGGTAAGATTGTCTTTGGTCGTGAAAACGTGAGAGCTGGAGACAGCATGTGACCTCTTCAAACTCACGCACCGTGTATGACCTGGACAGCGGCTGCAGAGCGCTTTGTCCACTGCTTCGGAAACGCTCACCTATAGTCCATAAAAGCTGATAATGAACCCAATTATGGGCCGGGAACAGCAATAATAGAGTTTTAGTGGGGCAGTAAATTCTTTAATTACCTGTTAACACCCTGTGTCTCTTTGGACAAGTGCAGGAAAGGGGGCCCTGGATCTGTGTCGACCAGAGGCACCGCTGGGGAGAGTTTATGTGAGCGAAGACTCATCTCTGCCGTCCCATCATTCAATAATACGCTTGATGTTCCTCACTAAATGATGAACAGACAAACCCGGCGTCTTTTGTACGGAGGAGCAAGATAGGTCGAAAAACAGCCCTCTGCCTGCAAGGTGCACAAGCAGATCAGAAAATTATGGGAAAGAACAACGGACATTCTTAGGGAGTGATATGATCTTTCCTTTCCCCAGGGGGTCTTTTTGAGGAAACAATGAAAATATTTGAGGGAAATAAAGATCTATAACAAACACATTTGTGCGCTTGCATATTAAATATATCTAACACAGCTGATGATAATACGAGGTAGAGCTGCCAAGTTTCACTGCAAAACCAAACAGTGAAATTAACGAAATGGAATGAGTTCATTTCTCTCAAATATTCCCGAAAGCTCATTGTACCTAATAGACAAAAGGGTAACACTTAAGTTTTGTTAACATTAGTTATATAGCTCACATGAAGTAACAATGAAAAATACTCATGTTAATTTCAACATGAACTAATACATTATTAAAATCAATGTTAATCTGTTAATATTATTCAATGGACCTGAACTAACAATGAACAGTTTTATATTAACTAACTTTAACAAAGATAAATACATAGCTACTTTAACAAATGTATGATGCAAATTAATTGTTAGTTAAAGGGGAAAAATGTAAATATTTTAATGTATCTCTTTTTTATTGTCAATATGTGAACAACTTGTCATGAAAATTTAAAAACGACACCTTCCAGTTTCACAACTTCCTAGGTTGTATATGAAAGCATGTAGACTGATTTTTATGCAAAGGACTCGGGTCGTTTTGGCCTGAAAATTCAAAAGGATGTGACATTTCTGAGTATCTTTTCTAATCTATGAGAGTTTTCCGTGGAATTGGGCTACTTTAAAGGGTTAGTTCACCCACAAATGAAAATAATGTCATTAATTACTCACCCGCATGTAAATTAAGATATTTTTGATTAAATCCGATAGCTCAGAATGGCCTGCGTTCACAGCAATGGTACTTCCTCTCTCAAGATCCAGAAAGGTACTAAAAACATATTTAAAACGGTTCATGCAAGTTCAGCGGTTCTACCTTAATATTATAAAGCGACGCAAATACTTTTTGTGCGCCAAAAAAAACAAAATAATGACTTTTCAACAATACAGTGATGGGCCGATTTCAAAACACTGCACTTTACGAATGGAATCAGTGATTCGGAGCGCCAAAGTCACGTGATTTCAGCAGTTTAGCCGTTTGATAGGAGATCCGAATCACTGATTCGCAAAGCTCCGAAGCAGTGTTTTGAATTCATTGTATTGTTGAAAAGTCGTTTTTTTTGGCGCACATTTTTGGGTGAACTAAACCTTTAACACTGTTGCCACGGGTTGTTTTCATGTCCGCAGGTTATAGCTAGCCCAAATAACATATTTAGCCCCTGTAATGCGAATTTTACCAAGGGAACCCCGCTAAAAACACTGATTTTAAACTCCGGAACGCGGAGTACCGGGGTACTCCCCTGAAATGCGATCTAGTTTTGAGTAGCAATTGGGCAGGGTTTGTTGTGAAAACCTGGCATCCCTAACGAATGCTTATGTTCAGGAAAATGCTGAAATAGCCATTCCGTACTGTAGTCAATTTGTCATACAAAAAAGGGGATTCATTCCCTAAAAACATATCGCACATAGCCAGATATAGGCCTAGTCTATAGTCTCAAATGTACTTTAGCCTATCATCAAACAATCATAACATGATGCCGGTGAATCGAGCTGGTGCAAATACCCACATCGCTACTCAGATGCTTTTTTACTAACTACTTCAGCACTGTTTTGTGGCGTTTATTTTGTTATTGAGAAGAAAAGTGCGCGCAGCAAATATTTACATACTCATCTAACCGTCGCTCTCAGCAGCGTGGACGACGTCGGGTGTTCGTTAAAAGTATATTGCAGCAAAGGTAGGCCATTTCCAACGTCTATGAACTTATAAGCAAATAATTTAGAAAAAGAATTTCACTTTGAGTATATCTAAGCCTTGGATCACGCTCAAGACACTTCATTACGTGTGCACGATTACGAGCACGAGCAATAAGTTGCTGGCTGCAGTTCACTTAACGGCCACTAGTGATGCTAATAACACGGGTTCTGAATTCTAGTATAGCCCATTTAAAACATTAACTGCTGTTACCTAATGGGAACGTATTGTAAAATGTTACTGAAAAAATTACATTAATTCAGTAACTGATTTAGATGAACATAATGGCATGAGGGCCTGATCAGTATTATGACATTATAGAGTGTGATTCAAAGACTATAAATATAGAAAGACGGTTCACTCCTATTACTTATGAAACTGCAACGCGCAATATGGCGGAATACATCCTGCCTTTTAAAGGATTAGTCCACTTTTAAATACAATTTTCCTGGTATTTTACTCACCCCATGTCATCAAAGATGTTCATGTCTTTCTATTGTCAGTTGAAAAGAAATTAAGGCTTTAAACAATACCAGACAAGGAATAAGGGTCTTATCTAGCGAAACGATCGGTCATTTTCGAAAAAATACAACTTTATATGCTTTATAAACACAAATTAATGCCTTGCACGTGCTTCCGCTTTCCGTATTCTCCAAAACGCTTACGCTGTAAGTCCTACGCCTTCCCTATTCTACTTACTGAAAAAAAAAAAGAAACTGGCGCAGCGTTCGTTCCGTAAGTAGAATAGGGAAGGCGCAGGACGTTTTGGAGAATACGTAATTCTCTGTAATTTTCGTCTGGAGGCCGTTGAAGTCCACTATAAAGAGAATAATCCTGGAATGTTTTCATCAAAAACCTTCATTTCTTTTCAACTGAAGAAAGAAAGACATGAACATCTTGGATGACATGGGGGTGAGTAAATTATCAGGAAAATTTTATTTAAAAGTGGACTAATCCTTTAAGTAAACAAGTCAACGGCTGATTGGTAAAGTCATTTATTCGAAATAGCTGCCCTGAGGCTTCGCAGCCGAGTGAACAGACTTTCCTTGAATTTATGGGAACTTATTGTGAAGTGTTACTAAAAAATTAGATGAATTAAATAACTAATTTAGATGAACCTTAACAATGGGTCGCAGCAAATTTTTAGATTCCAGCATTCTTTGCATCAGACTGAATAAGAATAAATGTGTTTTGTTTTTTTTTTGTCTTTTTGCACAACATTAATGTAGAGAGATGTCTTGGTTATGTTGGGATTTATAGGGGTTTTGGAAACTATTTTACAGTGTCCTTGTTATGCGATACATGTACTTACTGTAATAATAACTATAAATTATACATAATTACATGCAACTAACCCTAAACCAAACCCTAATCCTAACCAGTAAGTACTTGTAGTCAATTAATTACTACATTACACCTGAAAATAGTATAACCAGGGTTTTTTTTTTTTTTCTTATGTTGCTGTTTTTTTGTAGTTAACTACAAAAATAAGACATTACTGGTATCAAACTAGTTTAGTCAATATTTCAATTATATTACAGTTAACATGCTTGTGTTGTACAAAATCATATTTAAAGTTCTAACTTCAACTTGAGTCTTAAATTTGATATAACTGATTACCTCAATTTTTTTTTGAGTTCTGCCAACTTAGGGTTTGTGTGTGTGTGTGCCCTGTAGATTAAAAGTGTGTGCGTGTGCTGTAATGTGCGTGTCCCCTCCTTGAGTTTAGCGTGAGAGACTGAAGCAGGAAGCCATTACTGAAGTGTAAACGCACTCAGCCAGCACTGGCCAAACACAAGAGAAACATGTTTCACCACCCAGCCTCAGAGAAAACGAACGAGAGAAACACACACACACACACACACACACACACACACACACACACACACACACACACACACACACACACACACACACACACACACACAAGTAAAAACACATTAAGCATCTCTAAACTGTCGTGATCTACACAAGTCTCGGTTTTATAAAGTTCATACAGTCTCACACAGACTCTTTCTTTCCAAACGTTACATAAGCAGCGCTGGCCAGCCATGGTGGCGGTTTGGGTCTGATGAGAGCGTGTGATTGTGTTACATACGGCAGTAATTATGAAATCAGCCATGCAGCCTGGCCTTTTTTGTGTGTTGTGTGATGTATTGTCATTATTGGAGGCGGTGCAATGAATTATCCTGAGCCGTAGAGCGAGGAACCTGTCCGATCTGATGACATGGCAGCCCTGACAGCGGCTGGCATCAGATAACCTGGCAAGAGCGACGCGAGTGATTCCACGTGCACTGCGAAAAATCAAAGTTGTCATCATAATCTGTGGCTGGCATATAAATGCACACAGGTACACATGCACAGAAAATGCATTTAGGTAATGAAAAATAATGGCTGTGACTAAAAAACAAAAAGAAAAACTTTTTAAATCTAGTTTAAAACACATGTGCCTTTGTATTCAAGTTGGTTTCATATGGTTTTGAAAAAAAAAAAAACTTTTATAACATTTTTAAGAAAAGTTTAAATTTAATGACTAAAAATGTCATGTGGTGTAGCCAAAAACAAAGTACAATTTTTATTACAATTTGAATTCTTGTGAATGTACACGTCTTAATCATTATTTTATTTTCATTATTTATTTCAGTTTATATATATATATATATATATATATATATATATATATATATATATATATATATATATATATATATATATATATATATATATATTTTTTTTTTTTTTTTTTTTTTTCATGAAAAGAATCCTCATAAATACCATTACATTTTGAGGAATTTCACCTTATGAGATACAAATAAGGATATTATTCATATCTCATGACTTTTAATTGGCATAAAAAGTTTTCAAAATATTAAGTATTGAAGCAGTTTTGTTAAAATATATTTTAAGAAATAATATAACATAATGCCAAACTACTTAATACATTTTCTTATCAGGACAGTTATCATCACAAAATGTATTTATTTATTCCACCAAAAATAAATAAAATAAATCAATAACACAAATATTTATATTTTTATTTATTTACATATTAATATAGAAAATAAAGTTGGCACACCACAGCTCCAAAAAAATGAAATCTATAGACAGACTCTCACAAAGGTGACATATTTATATGCACATACATTTTTTTAAACTAATTTCAGAAATTAAAAATATGCTTATTGTAGAAGAGGTGTATTGTTGAACAAGTCAACAGACTTTGACAAGAATAATACGTGTCATGTTATTGACTCTTCCTAACACGACAAGAAAGAGAAACAAAATTCAGAGCCACATTTCATATACATTAAGACTAAAAACATATCTCACTTTCATATACCGTAGCATCATTATTACTGAGCAGCAGTATTCATGCTACAAAAAAGTACTATAACCACTAATGAAATTCAGCACCATACATGAAAACAAGCACCATAACTTCATAATTGAAGGGTCAGGATCCTAATACTGGACACTCTCCAAACCAGCCGATTATGCTTTGGGCTTTTTTCATGCAGCAATTTGTCAAAGTATTCAAAAAAATATTTCAAACTGTCAGACTGAAATTGTTCATGAGCTTGTGGTATTACAGCAGAGCTGTTAAGCAAGCAGCGGGCTGAGATATGAAACGCTAAGATGGGCGTACGAGTGAAACTATGGTCGCTTACACACACATACTTGAGAGCTCTTGTAATTAAACTCTTGTTGGACACACACACACACAAACACTTTTACACAATGCCATTTAAAAGTCTGGGTTGTTTTTAAAAGTTTTTAAAAAAAATAAGAAGTCTCTTATGATCAACAAGGCAGCATTTATTTGATCAAAAACAGTAAAAACAGCAATATTTTAAAATATTATTACAATTTAAAATGTAAAATGTAAGATGAAAAATTTCTATTTGAATATTTTAAATAATGTGAATAATAGCTGCATTTTCAGCATCATTACTCCAGTCTTCAGTGTCACATGATCCTTCAGACATCATTCTAATATGATGGTTTGATGCTCAATAAACATTTTTAACTATATCAGTGTTTTATAACAGTTGTGCTGCTTAATATTTTAATGGAAAGCATGGTCCATCTTTTTTTTTTTCAGGATTCTTTGATGAATAGAATGTTCAAAAGAATGGGAATTACTTGAAGTACTTTGTTTGAATAGTAGACTATATTTGATAAAATATTAAAATAACTATATTTTAAAGAATTGCCAAGCTGATCTTTTCCATATAACCAAAGCATAGAGTGACTACATACTGTCAAGCTCCAAGGAGTACAAAAAAGCACCAAATAAGTGGTCAATACCAATTGTGTGTTGTCTTCTGAAGTCTGAAGATAATTTTATTTGAGAAACAGATCACAATTGAAGTTATACGATCTCAAATCTCAATTGTATTTCTGTATATTCACTTGGCTCATTGCATTCAGTTACAGAAAGATTTTCAAAGAAAAATTTTTTTAATCTCTTCCTCATACAAATCTATATGGCTTCACGGGCTTGAAATATAGCACACAAGTCAAATGAACTACTTTTAAGGGAAAAAATTTTTTTGGTCACTAGTTCCGAATCACTTTTGCTGTATATAAAAGAGCAGCCTGAACATTCTTCAAAACATCTCTTGGACAGAAGTCAGTCGGTCATACAGGTTTGAAACAATATGAGGTCGATTATAACATCACGATTTGGTGCATACAGTCAGACAACGAAAACAGTCAGTCACAGCCGAGCCACACTCCAATCCAGAAGGGGGCGCATGCGGTAATGCAACACAGTTTGCTAACCGTCACAACAGGGAAAAAGCGTAGAAGAAGAACAGACGATCTATGTGTAGATATGTTTTCGTGTAATCTCTCAACCAGTGTTTCAACCACGGAAAGACATCAATAAAATAGCTTGAGAATAATAATATCTCACTTAGCATTACATTTACATCAGGCAAGTCATTTAGTGTCCACAGCATGATAGTTCACTAAAGAAATGAACTCTAGAGGGAGCATTTCACTGAATAAATTCACTTTATTAGCGTATATATTCATTATATTTACTGTACCTGTATTATTTAATATATGTTTAAATAAATTTGTCATGAAAAAGTTATGACAGTAACTGTGTAAATGATTGCATTTTTAAAATAATTTTATAATTAGATTTAGAAGCTAATTCAATACCTTGTGTGCATTTTTTGTTTTGTTTATTTGAGTGTTTATCTAAAAATAAATAGCAACTGAATTTAATAGTTTTGGTTTTGTTGTTAATTGTAACCTTTATTATTACAGTAATGTGTCAGATAGGGCTTCTGTATATAGTTTACAGCATTAGCCGAGATAGATTTATATTTATACTTAAGAAAATGTTAATTATAATGGGATGTATTCAAAGAGAGAGACACAATTTGTTGAATAAACCACTGTTTAATAAAAAGAAGCAATTTTATGTTTAGTTTTCTCTTCCTGCTGTACCGAACCCGTACCAACCGTGACTTCAATACTGATGTACAGGTCATGTTTACCGTTACACCCCTAGCAAATAAGGACAGAATTGTCATTTTCTGGGTGAACCATACCTTTAAGCAGAAAGAGAAGTAACACGCTGAACAGCGAATGAATGATGACCACCAACAATAAATGAGGGAAAGTGGGTTTGGAGATGTGGACAGAGCCAGAGAGAGAGAGGGAGAGAGAGAACGCCTCTTTGAGCTCTTTCTCTGCCTCTGGCAGATGTGGACAATGAACTCTTGACACAGCCAAAGCCACTTTATGTTCAACATGTGTGTTTGTTACTGTCTCTGGCAGCCGGACCGAATGTGTGTGTGTGCAGAAGATGAGCGTAGCAGCAGGATATGTGGCAATCTGGGAGGTTGGCTGTAATGACACACGAGGGACAGATTAGCTTCCTGTCTGTCAGAATTCCATCAGAGAGCAGCTGATTTACAGCCTGCACTGACCAGGCTGCCTGCCCTGTACCCAAAGCAAACACACACACACACACAAACACACACACATACACATTATTTGTATAAAGGCTTTGAGAAAGCATACATTAAACTGGGATCCTGCCTACTCTTCTAATACTGTACAATGAGTGGCGTCTCCATTACAATGCTAAATGTGTGATTAATGTCTGTAAATCAGAGTGTGTTGGTGTGTTTCTGCACATTAACCCCTCAGTGACACCCAGCATGCCGTGGCCTGCTGGCCCAGGATGGAGAGAGGAAGACAGACAGATGTATTAAACAACATGTCACCCCCAAACACAACAATGATTAATCACTGCAAATTATAAGCACCTGTACGACAGGCTACAGATCACCTTCCACACACCCTCCACTGCGTCTCGCTTTCGTCCAACGACAGGACACACGTATACATAACAACTTACACATTGCCATCTAATAGTGTCAATTCTAATTCACACAGGACTGTGTTCCAAACCTGTAAGACTTTCCTTCATCTTCAAATGAAGATATTTTTGATGAAATCTGAGAGCTTTGTGTTCCTCCACTGACAGCTACGAAATTGAAACTTTGATGCCTCAAAAAGTTCATAAAGAGATCGTAAAACTAATCCATATGAATTGAGCGGTTTAGTCCAAATTTTCTGAAGAGACTCGATCGCTTTAAATGATAAACAGATTTAATTTACGCCTTTATTCACATTAATCAACTCGCATATCAGTTGTGGTAAACAGAAGCTCAAGCATGTTTGATTGACGCGTGTGAAAACCAATGAGGTTCGTTGTCATGTTACGCATCACATTTGAGCTTCTGTTTTTGTTCACTGGTCAATGTTTATATGTGAATAAAAGCCTAAATTAAAGCGATCGAGTCTCTTCAGAAAATTTGGACTAAACCCTCAATTCATATGGATTAGTTTTACGATCACTCAAACGACATTAGGGTGAGTAATTAATGACAGAATTTTCATTTTTGGGTGAACTAACCCTTTAAGGCCCGTTCATACCAAGGACAATAACTATAAAGATAATAGTTCTAAATATAAAAGAAAACAGAGTTCACACCACAGCTATAACGATAATGGCACAGAGAAACAATATTGTTTGAATCACTTTCAGAATAATTTTTTTCAGCTGATGAATAATAAAAACCTTGACAGCCAATCAGAATCCATCTGCTTAAAAGAGCTGGAGCATTTAGAGCTGCATACGTTTATAATAAACAGAACGATATTGTGCATTGGTGTCGACACTGATATAGTTATCATTATAGTTATCTTTGATTAAATACTGTTATACTGTAAATCCATTCAGCCCTAAAGCACATTCTATATAGGAAATTAGAATGTCAAATTTATGTTTTTCTCTTCATAAGCAAATCTCTTTTTTTTCTACTTAATTTTATGTATTTTTAAAAATATATTTTGTTTCAAAAATTTATTTTTCTTGATTTCATTCTTGTTTGAAGAGAAAAAGCTTTTTTATTGTGTGTTTTAAAGATATGAAAAAACAGATGACGTTTAATAAACATCTGAAGGTCAAGAGGTGAGTTTTGCTTTTTTACCACTTTATTAAATAGTTGTTTTGTGTGAATTATTTCTTGACCAGTATCAATATGTACTTAAATTTTATGCCAATTAAAATGAGAAACTCATAGAACAGATGTCTAACTCTCACAGCCTCATTTGTGTAAAACTAAACATGGCCAGCCTGCATAAAACTATAATTTCACTAATTCTGCTTTTTAAATATCCTTTGAAATTCAGATTTTAATACTAATCTTCTTTTTTTGTCCATTTCACATCTATTATCCCTCAGCCAAACTAACTTCAATTCTCAGCTCCATCTCTCTCTCAGCATAAGACAGATAAAACAAAAATGTCAAGCTCAGAACAAGAACGTATAAGCAAAGAATTAGTGCAGCAACTGAGCAAAAAGGAAAGAACCTCAGGGAAGGAAAGTGAAAGTAAATAAATCAGTACATAAAACATGTATGACTTTTTTGTAAACTCATGTTGTTTGTTTATACATGCAATATATTTTGATCAATGTGTTTCTTTGTTAGCAGGTTATTGACAAAATCCGACTTAAATTTATTTCTGTTAGTTATTAAACCATGTTTTTAAATACCATAATTAATAAAGTAATTAATTAAATGCAATAAAAATAGTGTTCTGTATTGTTAAACACAAATAATTTTAATAATGATTACAGGTACAGGTTTAGTCTAAAGTACATGACAAAAAAGACATTACAACTAGGGGTGTCACTTAAAAACATTAATTATGAAAAAAATACAAGTTATAAATATAAATAAATCTTTAAATAAATATAGTATAAAAATCAATTAAAATATAAAGATGAATGTCAATATAATAAAGAATTAATATATTTAATTTTATTAATAAATTATATTAATTTAATAAATATTTATACATCACATATATTAAATTAAATATTTCATATATTTAATTCCATTAAAAAAGAAAATTGGTATTGATGGTGTTCTTTATTGGTAAACAATAGTTAACTGAAGACCGGGTTTTATTAGATTAATGATTCCAATCGGAATAGAATCGCAAACTTGTGAATCGAAATAAAATCAAATTGTGAAATGTGTGTCAATATCCAGCCCTTATTAGAATGATATATTTCTTGTATGAAATAGCTGTTTTATGAAGGCTATTTAAAATGTTGAAAGTTATGATTTATTATTGAAATTACGAGATTATCATATTCATAATTGATTTGTTGCACATATGGTGCGATATAACACCATATGATTTAATAAAACAACAAAAATGAGATTATCACATAAAAACAAACAAACATACTGTTATTTGAACACTAAAAAATGCTGGGTTAAAAACAACCCAAGTTGGGTTGAAAATGGACAGCAATTGGGTTGTTTTAACCCAGCGGTTGGGTTAAATGTTTGCTGGATAGTTTTATTTAACTCAACTATCGTTTGAAAATGATTGTATTGCTTGCTTACAATGAACCCAAAATAGGTTGGAAATTAACATTTATTAATGTGTTTAATAAACAAACATGTATTAATGTTTAATGAATAATAATTAAACAAACATTTATTAAATTGCTTATTAATAAATGTTCATCTTTTGATTATAATTGTTGTCTCTATAATTGTGTGTCTGATTTTTAATTTCCATTTTGGGTTCATTTTAAGCCAGCTATTTAGTAATTTTTAAACAATAGTTGAGTTAAATAAAACTGTCCAGCAGGTTGGGTTGTTTATAACACAGTATTTTTTATTTTTTTTTTTGTAGCCTGCAAAATTAAACAACAACCCTGTTGTGATCTCTATAAACTGCATGTCCACAGAAAATGAAGCGCTGTGTTGTGAAATCTCTCACTGAAGTGGCAGTGGGCAGCTGTCCGGTCCTCTAGAGAAGAGGAGAACAGAGGGGCTCTCTCTGCTCAGTCACCTGAGCTCATTATGCTGGCCAAACAGACACACCGGCTGAAGTGAGGAAATGGCAGTGTGATTAATGTGGCCTAAATTGAGCCGCGCTTGCTGCGCCCCCGTCCCAGTTAAACCAGTCGCTGGTCATCAGCCTCAAACCGCCACAGTGTACCCATGAATTACACACACCTGCCCACATCAAGCATCACATACATGACGTGGAGCCATGCGACAGCCTACAGCTTCCCGATTATAACGAATGCGTCAGACATGGGAGAGACTGAGAAATAAAAAGCACATTTCACAAGATGATTAAAGGAGGAAAGCTTTTGTTTTCTTTGAGCAAATCAAATGATAGACATATCAAAGGTTGCAGAGTGCTATATAATGCCAACTAGTATAGCACAGTCACACACACACACACACACACATATACATGCATAGAGAGAGAGTTTCCCAAGGAAACACAGCTGAAAAAGCCAGTGAGAGAGAAAAAGAGAGCGAGAGAGGCCCCCGGTACCTGCCTATATAGTCTCCTCTCTCCAAATGTTTATTTTGGACCAGACTGGTGGCCAACTGGTTGCAATTGACCCTCTACAGGGACGAGTTAGTGAGCGAACATGAAACTTTTCCTTTTGGGAGAGAGAAGGAGGGGAAAGCCACACACATACTGCAAGCTCAGACACGCAAGCACACATGCAAATGAGGAAACAGACCCCCACAAACAAAAACTAAATAAAATAACAGAAGTTGAGACATCAAGCTACCAGAAAACTATAAGAACACAGATCATTTTAATAAAAACATGGAGTTATGGAAGATTGTTTCCGCCACTAAATAAAAAAATAAAAAGTACTTTAAGAAAATTAAAATTCGCAATAGCGAGTTATAAATTCAGAATTGCAAGATATAAAGTCGGAATTGCGATATAAACTTGCAATTCTATGAAAAAAAGTCAGAATTGGGACTTTATATCTCGCAATTCTGACTTTATATATCGCAATTCTGACTTTATATCTCGCAATTCTGACTTTATATCACACAAATCTGACTTTATATGTCGCAATTCTGACTTTATACCTCGCAATTCTGACTTTATATCACGCACTTCTAACTTTATAACTCGCAATTCTGACTTTATATCTCGCAATTCTGACTTTATATCACGCAATTCTGACTTTATATGTCGCAATTCTGACTTTATACCTCGCAATTCTGACTTTATATCACGCAATTCTAACTTTATAACTCGCAATTCTGACTTTATACCTCGCAATTCTGACTTTATATCACGCAATTCTAACTTTATAACTCGCAATTCTGACTTTATATCTCGCAATTCTAACTTTATAACTCGCAATTCTGACTTTATATCTCGCAATTCTGACTTTATATCTCGCAATTCTGACTTTATATCTCGCAATTCTGACTTTATATCTCGCAATTCTAACTTTATAACTCGCAATTCTGACTTTATATCTCGCAATTCTAACTTTATAACTCGCAATTCTGACTTTATATCTCGCAATTCTGACTTTATATCTCGCAATTCTGACTTTATATCTCGCAATTCTGACTTTATAACTCGCAATTCTGACTTTACAACTCGCAATTCTGACTTTATATCTCGCAATTCTGACTTTATATCTCGCAATTCTGACTTTATATCTCGCAATTCTGACTTTACAACTCGCAATTCTGACTTTATAACTCGCAATTCTGACTTTATATCACGCAATTCTGACTTTATAACTCGCAATTCTGACTTTATATCTCGCAATTCTGACTTTATATCTCGCAATTCTGACTTTATATCTCGCAATTCTGACTTTATATCTCGCAATTCTGACTTTACAACTCGCAATTCTGACTTTACAACTCGCAATTCTGACTTTACATCACGCAATTCTGACTTTATATCTCGCAATTCTGACTTTATATCACGCAATTCTGACTTTATATAACTTAATTCTGACTTTATATCACGCTATTCTGACTTTATATCACACAATTCTGACTTTATACCTCGCAATTCTGACTTTATATCAAGCAATTCTGACTTTATACCTCGCAATTCTGACTTTATATCAAGCAATTCTGACTATATACCTCGCAATTCTGACTATATACCTCGCAATTCTGACTTTATACCTCGCAATTCTGACTTTATAATCACAATTCTGACCATATAAGATGCAATAGTACTTTATTACTCGCAATTCTGACTTTATTTCTCGCAATTCTGACTTTATAAGATGCAAAAGAACTTTATAACTTGCAATTCTTTCTTTATATCTCTGAAATTCTGACAATTCTGACTATATAATGCAACTCTGACTTTATAAGATGCAATAGAACTTTATTACTCACAATTCTGACTTTAAATCACACAATTCTGACTTTATAACATGCAATTCAAGGTCAATGGCTAGTGTCAACTGTCTGGTTACCAACATTCTTCAAAATATCTTCTTTTTAGTTCATCAGAAGAAAGAAATTCATACAGGTTTTGAACAACTTCAGGGTGAGTACCCCTTTAATACCCTTGGAGAAACTGAGATTTTTTTCTCAGGATTCTTTGATGAATAGAATGTTCAAAAGAACAGCATTTATTTATTATAAAAATGTTTTTACTGTCAGTCACTTTTGATCATTTTAATGCATTAAAAAAGAACAAAAAACAATGACCTCAAACATCTGAACAGCATTCATACACACAAACACAATACAATGATAATACAGAACATCATTCTACATGATCACTTTTAACATGTTGTTATAAAATGTTAAAATGGTTATTAAATAGATTCTGAATAGATCTGTGGCCATTACTAGTGTGACGTGTTACATAAAGGGGGAGAGTGTTGTGCATGGATGACTAGAATTAGAGTCTTTGCCCCCGAGCTCAGCCACCCAATACCCACAGCCCGGGCCTGCAGTCAGAGGAACAGAGGGAGAAGAGAGAGACGCTGAGAGCAGGCCTGGCCCTGTAGACTAAATAAAAGCTCTTAATCCTCATAAACTGCTCCATATGAGCATTACATCCCTGACTCCACACGGGACTCCTCAGGAATGGAACTCATTTTGGGGTTAAAACATTACCAGCGCTGCTCGTCTCCCATCCCGGTAATGAGCTCGCTGCCCTTCACTCCCTCCCCCACCCTGATGACAGCTTAAGATGAAAAATGCCCAGGAGGATGTAAATGTTGAGGTTGGAAAATGCCAGTGTACGTGTGTGGACTCGAGGACATTAGTGGCACGGCACTATCTTTGCCTTAACAGCTGGGAAAACGGCATGTTTGCCATTTAGCGATGTCATAATTTGTCTCGTTGTCATTGTCTCATGTTGTGCCAAAAATTATATTTTCTATTTTCCATGAAACAAGGACATTTTAGACAGTGTTCACATACATGCCAAAAGTTTGGGGTTGGTTTGGTAACACTTTACAACAAGGTTAGTTAACATGAACTTATAATGAACTGCACTTCTACAGCATTTTGTATCTTTGATCATGTTAATTTCAACATTTACAAATACATTATTAAAATCTTGTTAATGCACTGTGAACTAACATAGAACAATGAACTACTGTATTTATTAACGTTAACAAAGATTAGTAAATACAGTAACAAATGTATTGCTCATAGTTAGTTCATGTTAGTAATGTTTAACTAATGAACCTTATTGTAAAGCTTTACCGATTTTTTTAATATTTTAAAAAGAAGTCCCACCAAGGCAGCAAAAATACAGTAAAAATTTTGAAATAGTAATACAATTTCAAACAACTGTTTTCTATTTTAATATATGTGACCCGTGCTGGCAAAATGAGTCTCAATGAGCAAATTTTCAAAAATGTTATACTCAAAACCTTCAAAATGCTGTATGATTTGTTGGAATCAGACAAAAAAATGACTGTTTGAAGTCAATAAAGTTAATTTTGAGAAAAATCGAGTTTAAGTTTTCTGAAGGTTCCAAAACAAAATCATCCAGCAACTATACCTTAAAATCCCTGGTAAAAACAACTTGCCAAGACAGATTTTTTGAAATACTGTAATTCTGTGTATATCCAACGCTATCTCATGACCAATTCATACGTATTTTACAAGGTGGCTAATTTGTACAACCTCACTTGTACAAATTCATACGATTTGTCTAAACCCCAGTGAGCTGTCAGGTTTAGGGGCGGGGTTAGGGGTATGTCATTCAAACGAATTCCTATGAATTTGGCAACTCGTAAAATACATACGATTTAGCAAGAAACTTATAAATTCATAAGAGTGAGGTCATACGAATTCATTAGAATTAGCCACCTCATAAAATACGTACGAATTGCTGTGAGGTGGGGTTGGTAAATCGGGATCATTTTGTTTACATTAGCATGAGCTGAAAATCACATTTCATTGGTTCAGACTCATTTAATTGAGAATTCGCTATGAATATTCACACATTTGGAATGCTGCGCTTTAAAACTATGCCAAACTTGTGCTGAGGGAACCGCCAGAAGCGAGCAGAAGAAAAACTGCATTTTTCATGGTCAAAGAAAAGGTTCTCCTCTCAGAAAATGTTCAAATAAAGATACTTTTAGATGTTTAATTGCTATTTGGAGCATTGGGATCACTAGACGAAGGCTTAATAAACTCTTTTTTTGTATAAACCTCAAGTTTGACCAAAATTGACATTTTTTTCACAGTTTTGCCTGTAGCTCCGACTCATTTTGCCAGCAAGGGTCACATATTTTGTTTTTCCGATTTTAATATATTTTCTATTTTAATATAAACATAATTTATTCTGTAACGACAAAGCAGCCATTCAGTGTCACATGATCCTTCAGAAATTATTCTAAAATGCTGATTTGGCACTCAAGAAACATTCTTATTAGTATCAATGTTGCAAACAGTTGTGATGTCATTTTTTTTTTGTGGAATTGTGATATACTTTGATGACAGAAACTTCAAAAGAACAGTATTTATTTGAAATAGAAATCTTCTATAACACTATAGACGTCTTCATCATCACGTTTAATCAATTTCATGCTGTATAAAAGTATGAATTTAATTTATTAACAAAGCAAACAACTCAAATACTGCAAACGTTTGAACGGTAGATGTATATGTGAACTTGTGCATTATATTCCATGAAATGGAATTGAATAAGGGCAGACAATGAGGATCTCCAAATATGTATTTGTCATCTAAAGCTATCAATTTGCTTCTGAAGAGTACACACTCTGATAAACAGCCCACTAAAATTTTTTTGACTAAACTAACCCTTTAAATCCAGAGGTATACATGATAAAGCAAGTATAATCTGGTTATAAATCCACAGAATCCACCTGAGCAAGAGGCAGCAAGATGATTCAGGCTGACATGTGACTGCAGGGCTCTCATTCATCACAGCTGTCACATGAAGCCCAACACAAATGAATGAATGTGAGAGGTGTATGCATATGCCCAATTTGGCCCACTTTGGGATCCCAGCAACGAACAGTGAAGTGCCAAGCCTGACCACAGGAACACCACGGCTGGCCACAATTGACAGACCGTAGATGCGCGTTCATATTTTGAGAGTAAGAAAAAGTGATTTTGAGAGAGAACGAGAAGGAGATGGAATGAGTGGCTAACAGAACGAGAAATTCAGACTGAAACTCTCTTTAATCGGCATGTGTGAACCGTTCAGGTGAGTCCGTCAGACACAGGAAATGTATTAACATTGACCACAGTTTACTCTGTTAACCACACTGTGG
This sequence comes from Chanodichthys erythropterus, assembly GCF_024489055.1. Lineage (NCBI taxonomy): Eukaryota > Metazoa > Chordata > Actinopteri > Cypriniformes > Xenocyprididae > Chanodichthys > Chanodichthys erythropterus. Next base: position 35,352,112 of record NC_090238.1, on the reverse strand, counting down.
CCCTGTGGGACATGCCTGCAGGGCAGCGTCTGTTTACATATACAAAAAACACAAGAGCGCACACACCCCAGAACACTACCCAACTTCTCGCACATTTATTACCGTCAGTTTTTATTCATATAAACATCCATACACGATCAATTAACACCCCGATAAACTGCTGACTTGCCTATGGCGGGTCGTAAACAATTATTTGTGGAACATGGCTGTCAAATATATACTCTGTGTGAGTTAATATTTCAGAGAGACTGCAGTGAGCACACAGTCTGACTGGCTTCCCACCTAAAGGATTCGAGCCTATGCAAACATCATTGAGCACAGGCACATTCCTCTGCTGAGGGTACAGTTTGAGCCACTGTATGAGGTCTAGTTTATTTACACATCAGGACAGGTAGTTCTCACCATCAATAACTTTATGACAGGAGTCAAAAAAACAAAAAAAAGGCCATTTGTGTGCTGTGTCCCTTTTTCACTTCACATTAGTGATATAATTAACACAATACTGAATTTAGTTTCATTATTTAATAGATCTAGATATTGTTTTGTGTAATGCTAAAAGAATCATTTTATTTTTCAAGTTTAAATCTAAAGTTTTTTCATAAGTTGTTGTGTACATTTAAATGGTTTAAATATAATAATAATAGTACATATAGCTGCAAGCACAAAGAAAGGTTATGCAAGCATGACTGGGAGCATCAGACCAACTGCAAAAATGAGTAATTAAAGACATTTTTAGATTATTTTAGGCAGAACACCTGAACAAATATTAATATACACTCAAAAAAATGCTGAGTTAAAAACAACCCAAGTTGGGTTGAAAATGGACAAATGGTTGGGTTAAATGTTTGCCCAACATGCTGAGCAGTTTTATTTAACCCAACTATTGTTTAAAAATGACTATATGGCTGGCTTAAAATAAACCCAAAATAGGCTGGAGATTAAAAATCAGATTCATAATTACTAGATGCAACAATAATAATCAAAAGGTGAACATTTATTAATAAGCAGTTTAATTAATGTTTATTGTTTGTTTATTATTCATTAAACATATTAATAAATGTTCATTTCCAACATATTTTGGGTTCATTTTAAGCACACAATACAGTCATTTTAAAACAATTGTTGAGTTAAATAAGCAGGTTGGGAAAACATACAACCCAACCACTGGGATAAAACAACCCATTAGCTGAGTTAAAACAACTCAATTGCTGGGTTTGTCCATTTTCAACCAAACTTGGGTTGATTTTAACCCAGCATTTTTAGAGTTTAGCACCAGTTTATCATCAAGTGACAATTTTGTTCTCTTTGACTCACTGGATGGAACTGCTGCTTTATTCGCAAATGTTTGATGAGATATTCCAAATTCACAACTTTTAAATGGAAACATACACTCTAAAAAATGCTGGGTTAAAAACAACCCAAGTTGGGTTAAATATGGACAAACCCAGTGATTGGGTTGTTTTAACCCAGTGGTTGGGTTAAATGTTTGACCCAACCTGCTGGGTAGTTTTTATTTAACTCAACTATTGTTTAAAAATGACTGTATGACTGGCTTAAAATCAACCCAAAATAGGCTGGAAATTAAAAATCAGATTCATAATTACTAGACGCAACAAAAATAATCAAAAGGTGAACATTTATTAATAAGCAGTTTAATTAATTTTTATTGTTTGTTTATTATTCTTTTAAATGGAAACATAGCTAATGATAAGTACAAGTTCGGTGTCAATATGCCAAAGCACTGTAGACTTACATCCTCAGAATCAGCTCCAATCATACTCTAAAGAGTTGTGGAGATATAACCATCAGTTTTTACGTGCTCTTCATCAGATTCCTTTGCACGTTATTTGATAATGGTTTAGTCTATCAAAAAGCTTTTAATAATGGTGTGCCAGCATGATCTGAATATTTGAGCCAATTTTGTCTAGGACAAGTTCGAAAAAGTAGGTTTTCCAAAAATGTAAACACTTAAAGGGATAGCTCACCCAAAAATGAAAATTATCCCATGATTCATACCATGATCCCATGAACACAATTGGAGGTATATTAAAACATACCCTGGGTCTTCCAAGCTTTAGTGAATATAAACTATAATAACCAGCTTCCGGCAAACATCCGTACGCAAATCTGACATGACGTATGACGTAGGAGTTTATAAATCTGTAAATATGGATTTTTTGTTTTTAAAGAAAAATGCATCACTTTGCTTCAGCAAGTCTTTATTAACCGCATGGATTACTTTTATGATGGATGGATGTGCTTTTTTGGGCTTCAAAATCATGAATGCCATTCACTACCATTATAAAGCTTGGAAGAGCCTGGATCATTTTAATATAACTCGTCTGAAACTGAAACGAACGTGTTTGTCTGAAATAAGATATACACCTGGCCTAATTTTAATTTTTGGGTGACCGATCTCTTTAAAATTTTAAGGATTTTAAAGAGATCGGTCACCCAAAAATGAAAATTATCCCATTATTAACTCACCCTTATCTTATCAACACCAAACTTTTGAACAGTGTATTTATGCTTTTCAAGTCAACATGAAATGAAAATGGGAAATTCTTGTTTTTTATGGAACATTGCAGTATTTATTATAATTGTTTTATCCATGCACATCACTATTTTCTTAAAATTAATGTGCTCTTGTAATCTTTAATCAAACTTACCCCCACTCTTGCAGTGAAACAATTACTATTATAATAATAATGCAGTTAGTGCCACTAGTTTTGCAGAAATGACGATAAGGTACCATTAAAACAGTACAATAAAGCAGTTAATAATAAAATATAACATTATTAGGGAAATCACATACAAAAAAGTGATGCAAAGATGATGCTAATGAAACAAGCTGAGGCAAGACAACAAATGATACGGCTAACATCTGATAATGTCCAGCAGGATGCAATCCCATCTGTGTTCTGCTGCCACTGTGCTCCGATATCTTTCTCTCTCTCAGTCTATAGCTGAAGCCCTTTCGCTCCCCCTACTCTTTCTTCTCTTTCCAGGAACTGTGTCTCTTCCATGGCTGGAAGGTTGTAATTTGTAACAGGCGGCTCAGCGGGCTGAGAAGCCCTCCTCTTATCTGAACAGAGGATCACTAGCAAATCATATCAGAGAAGAGGCCTGTTTAAATATAGCCCTAATTACCGCAATCATTTGTTGCTGTCTCTTTTTTTCTCCCTTCCTCTAGCCCTCGCTAGCATGCTTTTTTCCCCCCATTTCTCTTCCTTGCCTTTTAAAAGGCTAGCTTCCATCGTTCTGAGCATTTCCTCCTCCTCGTATCCAGTAAATCCTCGCTTGTGGTGTGGGCTTGGGGGGCTGACAGTTGCATGACAAGAAATGTTTCCCTTTGTAAGAGCCTACTTCCTCCTCGCGCAGTTTTAGCCTAATTGAAACGTTTCCTATTGGGCTCAATCAGGAGGGCAATTACCTAATTATTCGCTTATGCCTAACTTAGTCCCGTACGCTGACAGAGAGAAAGAGAGAGAAAGAAAGAGTGTATTTAATGGACTGCCTTTTTCACTGAATTCATTTTTTTCCCTCTTTTTTGTCATTTCTTTCTTCATTGACAGAATCGCTATAGGAAATAACATGTTACTTAGTCCAGATTTCAGATATTTGAAGGCGGTTGAGTCAGCATTTCACCAGTTATGCAATTTCACTTTATTCTGTATGCAAAAGGATTTAAATTTGGGGTAAAAAAAAATAAAAATTTAGAATATAGATAAAGTAGTGTTATTAAATAAGAAGGGAAGCTCTGTGAATCTGAAAAAAGGTGTTTTTTGAGTTCATAAGGAAAAGTATTATCAAAGAGGGAGAAGAAATAGACAGGGAAACATTAACAGATCTAGAATGTTTTGTCCCGGCTGATCCTTCCTCCACATTTAATAATTAGACGGCTCATAAAATTAATGTATCATAGATAAACAGATTTCCTCAATTTAATTTGTGCTTCATGCTTCATGCTTTTATACACAAAAAGTGTATAACAATATAAAATTGTATATATAAACAATATTAATAAACAAATAAAAAATATTTTATTTATTTTTTATTAATTATTATGACATAAAATGACATATTGCATTATATTTATAATACATATTTATGTTAATAAATAATGCACGATATATATATATATATTTATTTGTGTGTGTGTGTGTGTGTGTGTGTGTGTGTGTGTGTGTGTGTGTGTGTACATATATTGTAAGTAAACTAAACTGTTTCATTGTTTTGAGTTCTATGAACTCATGCCTTTTTATTTAGACACACTTAATTTTAACTGAAACTGGACTGGGATTTCTATTTCCTATGCTTTGCCCATGGCACTTGAATGAGAGTAAATGTTATATAATGTTTTTTGTGCAAGAATTAAGTGGGAATTTTAGTGATTAATGTTTTTTTATGCTAATTTAGAAGAGTTTGTGTTATTAATATGGGTTTTTGGAGAGTGGTGTACGTGGCTTGGTTTGAGAGCAAGTATGTTAAATGTTTTATATTGCTGTACTCATTTAGCAAGTGCTATACCATGCTATTGTTAACATCTTAGCAATTTAGCAAGTTAGATTGTTATAACAAGCTAAGTTTTCCCTACTAAAAGCATTGAGATTACATGATAACTTTAAGTTACATGTATGAATTAGTTTACTCAAATAATTCAATTTAATAACAAATAAAATGTATGAGTACAAAATAAGTTCTACTTACTTAAACTTTGAATTTCTTAAATTAAAGTTTTTTTATGTAATTTTGATGTAACCAAGCTTTTGCCAACTTATTTGAGTTTACAGTGTATAATAAAATGTAAAATAAATATTATTGTGTGGACAATGTAAACATATCGGCCTGTAAGGAAGCTGTATGTTTTCAGCTGTAAATTCACCCTCGGCCCCCCTTATTTCCCATCGCCGAGACCCACCTAAGCTCCGAAAGGTCATCGCTTCAACAAGTGTGGGCTGTTGAGCTCTTAAATCAATCATTTAAATCTATGGCTAAATCAGCGAGCTGTCTGGGTTTAAGCACACATGCCGTAGCTTAATTCACCCGAGCGAAGGAGCTCAGCGGCCGTATTTCAGCCAACATGTGCGCCACTGTTGTCTAAACAAGCGCTGTAAGGCAGGCTACAGAGGAGAGTCCTGGCTCCAGGACATGGAAAGCAGTTAGAGGACGTCCACGCGCACATGCGCAACAGATACACAAACACACACACTAACACAGGCCGCGGAGAAGACTGGAAGGGCTTGGCTTGAGGTCATGGAAATGGGTTATAATGCAGCCTTTCACTGGGGAAAATCAGAGGAGGACCGGCTTTCCTCGCGCACACACACATACAAACGCACACTCGTGCATACAATGGTCAGCATATCCATACACACAAACACGGACACACATCCGTAGGAATGATGGAATGCTCTCACACAAACTGGGTGGGCCGCTTGACTGTTGTACTCTGGGATGAGAATCAGGGAGTTGAAAAATTAATCCTACAGACAAAACTGACAATCACACAGACATAGTCGCAGTGAGACTCTAAATCAACTGGTATGCATTAACTATCCTGTCTTCATTTGAAGGAATGGTTCACCAAAAAATGAAAATTGTCATTATTGACTCCCTGTTGTCATTCCAAATCCACATGCTGTCATTTTTTTCTGTGGTAACACAGCTCTTTCCCATATAACAACAACCACTAATGACCTCCGGAAAAAATTCACCATCAACTTTCTAGGAAAGCACAACATGTATATTGGTAGTGATATAATTGATATATTGAGTTTTACAGTTTTCTAAAACTTTTGTATGTCAATATGGGTAATTTTGCTGGATATATATATATATATATATATATATCTATAGCTCAGTGGTTAGAGCATGGCAATAGCAATGCCAAGGTCATGGGTTCGATCCCAGGGATTGCACATACTCAGATACAAATGTATAGTATAATGCAATGTAAGTCGCTTTGGATAAAAGCGTCTGCCAAATGCATAAATGTAAATGTAATGTATATATATATATATATATATATATATATATATATATATATTTATATATATATATATATATATATATATATATATATATATATATATCTATCTATCTATCTATCTATCTATAACTCCGTTTTTTTAATTTTTCATTAATCTTGTTTTTTGGTTGTGCATTCCAATTAATATCAATTCAACTGCAGTTGGTTTGTTTTGATTTAAACCTTAATAACTTAAAAAATACAGCTAAGTAGCACCATAAAACAAAATAATAACATGATAACATAATAATAAACATGTTTTGACAAATGTTAAAAATGGAGTTCTCGTTTTGCAACGAAACTCTTCATATATATATATATATATATATATATATATATATATATATATATATATATATATATATATATATATATATATATATATATATATATATATATATATATAAGATTTGCTTAAGTATATATATATATATATATATATACAGTCAAACCAAAAATTATTCAGATATTTTTGATATATTTTTACTTGTGGGTGCAGGACACTATAGTTCATTTATGTAAGTAAGGATAGCAAAAAAAAAAAAAAAATCCAAAAATTCTTCATACATTGGACTACCAATAAAGATTTGCTTAAGTGTTATCTGACATAATTAAGATGATTTTTTTTCTGACACAGTTTAACTCTGAGATCTTTTCATATTTTTCATATTTCATATTTTCATATTCTTGTCTTGTCACTTTTTTTTTGTTTTTTATAAATATAATGAATAATGAAATGTTCAAGATGTCTGAATAAATTTTGGTTTGACTATATATATGACCCAAATTCAGGTTTGGGTCAAATATGGACAAACCCAATTTTTGGTTTAATCTTTTTAAATTAATTTTTAAACCCAACAGTTATTTATATTTATATTTATATATATATATATATATATATATATATATATATATATATATATATATATATATATATATATATATATATATATATATATATATATATATATATATATATATATATTAATCTTTAAGAACAATAATTATTTAATTTAATAATTAATAATTTTATATAATAATTTAATAACAGTTAAATGTTTTCTTTAGCAAACCTCAAAATGCATCTCACTATCATTTTTTTTCCCACCATACATTATAATATTGATTCACTTGTAACATCTGAAACCATGGATTTTAGTTAAGTTATTAAATCTTTAAATTATTATTTTAAAATTTTTAAATTATTTAGATAATTTTAATTTAATTTTAATCAAATATATACTTAGACTGCTTATAAAATAGAAATGTATCAGGGATAAAGAGATTTGTTTTTACTTTTTACTAAATAAATAGATTAATATAAAAAATAAACATATATACCACTCAACATTGCATACATATCTATACATGTACTTTTTATATATGTATATCTCAATTTTTACATTTATATTACCTTTGCCATCATTTAATGCTCACTAAGAGTTAATCTTAAAAAATTTAAATTAATAACATTAATCTAAATCTCAAAAAGAATATCAATTTTTTCATATTGTACATTGCAATGCCATTTAAAACATTTAAAACCATTGTTTTTATTGACTTATTTATATTCATAAAATCTGAATGATCAAATGTCAACGACATTAAACTTTGTGTGACGTGTAGCATCGCCGCATTTGATTTGAAAGTAAATAGTGACAATATTTTCATTTTTGGGTGAACTACCCCTTAAATATAGATGCTGAAATCCATTTAAAAATATAACTTGACCAATTTCAGATTTACCACATGTACCTTTGATGCAGCTTTTCCAGTCAGATCAACCACAGTTCACACCACAGCACATATGTGTGTGTGTGTGTGTGTGTGTGTGTGTGTGTGTGTGTGTGTGTGTGTGTGTGTGTGTGTGTGTGTGTGTGTGTGTGTGTGTGTGTGTGTGTGAGTGTGTGTGTGCATCCACATTACCCACTCACTAAACATTTAAAGTCAGGAAACAGTGAGAGAGCGAGGGAACGGGATGGAAAGAGTGACCGTCGGAGAGATAGAAAGAACAAGAGTGAGACAGAGAGAAAGATCGCCCAGGTGGTCCTGTGTACTGTGGCCGCTGGGCAGTGATCTGACGTGAGGGGTAGAACCTGAAACCCATGCAAATGTGATCACTCCTGCTCTCACTGATTGGGGCGGCCGCGTATGATTAAATATAATTGCAAAAAAACCTCTTCCAAATGCCTTGGCGGTTTTGAAAAAATGGGAAGGAAGGATTTAGAAGCAATTCTTCGTCTTTGAAAGAGTGGAGCGAGCTTGTGTGTGTGGCGGTGGGGGTCCGTGAGGTTAAATATGGTGTGTGTGTGTGATTGTGTGTGCTGTAATGTGCGTGTGAGAGAAACAGGGCTGTTTTCATTGTTGTTTCAGAGAGCTGGTTGCTACATGCAGGGAATGGGGAGAGAGGGGAATATTTGCTGGCAGAAGTTCTGCAGGGTTCAGAAGCCGCCTGTCACCCGGCCGATGATTGATGGCTCAGGCGGAACGCTTAAGTCAACAGTGCATGAGCACGTCCAGGCTGTCCCGAGCGAACGAAACCACACCGAGACTCCATTCAGCACCCATTTAGAGGTCAGCAGTCTCAGAGGAATGACAGCCCTCACCATTATCTTATCAAAAACACCTCGCAGAAAAACTCAACGACACAATGCATCGTGACAAAAATGACTGGAGGCCTTCCGTTCGCTCTACTTTTGGTTGCTAGTAGGCGTTCCTACATGACTGCAGTATCCACTGTTTCATGTGGTGGATCATGTGAGCTCCACACACTCAATGGTAGTTACCTGGCTTGCACAAGACGCCCAGAAAGTACACAGATGTAAAATACCTATGATATAATTGAGAAGTTCATTGCTTAAAAGGGGTGGTTGATTATGATTTCACTTTTTTAACTTTAGTTAGTGTGTAATGTTGCTCTTTGAGCATAAAGTTCTGCAACGTTACGATGCTCAAAGTTCAATGCAAAGGGAGATATTTTATTTTAAAGAATTATTTAAGGAATTCTACAACAAATGGCTGGTAGGGACTACAACGAGCTTCTTCCCGGTTTAGTGACATCACTAAGCCTAAAATTTACATAAACCCCACCCCCGAAAACATGCAACAAAGGGGGCGGGGCCATGTTGGGCTGCTTTAGAGAAGAGGAAGAGTTGTTGTAGTAGAGTGTTGTTAACATGCCGTCATTTTACTCCAGACTGCTTCACAAACGTCCAGTTTCATTCTAAAAGTTGTAACTTCTTCCTGAGTTTCTCAATCAGTGTTGACTCCGGTTTGAACAATGTAAAGCTGTTAAAGCTCCGCCCTCTTCTGGAAAAGGGGCCAGGAGCAGCAGCTCATTTGCATTTAAAGGGACACAAATAAAAAAAGCATGTTTTTGCTCACACCAAAATAGGGGCAAATTTGGCAAGCTATAATAAATTATCTGTGGGGTATTTTGAGCTGAAACTTCACAAACACATTCTGGGGACACCAGAGACTTATATTACATCTTGTAAAAGGGGCATTATAGGTCCCCTTTAAAAGCAACACAAACATCTAAAAGTGTAAACCATCAACCATCCATATCAAATATCAAAATGGAACATCAAATATTTCCTGATTGGCTGTGATTTTGTCACATTATGCTGTAGCTTTAGTAGCTAGAAATCTGTCATGTGACATCTGGTTAGAAAACGCTGGAACCTTAAGTTTTAAGCCATCCAAACCTGATATTTTGAAGAATATTGGTAACCAAACAGTTTTGGTTACAACTGACTTCCACTGAATCTATTTCTCAAAATATCTTCTTTCTTTTAAGTTACACAGAAGAAAGAAAGTAATATTAGTTTGTAAGAACATGAGGGTGAGTGAAAGAATGGATGAACTTTCCCTTTAATAAAAGCAATATAATAAAATAAACACTTCACTAAACAAATGTTTTTTTTTAAAAACTAATGTTAATAATTCAATAACTTTCAACATCATAAATATACAATAATGCATAATAAGTCATTTATAAAAACAATTATTTTGATAGCATGAACTGCATTCAAATCCATATAATGGTTACATTAAAAGTTGGGATGATTACTATTAATGTATTAACTGAACATTGGTGTAAAACAATCATTCTATAAAGGTTAGCTGATATCAGGGACATTTTAAAGTCATTGTCATGGCTGTCAGATGAACGAAAGGGAATGAGACAAATATATTGAATGTGTGTATGGGGGAGGGGTGGTGCTCACCCATTAGTGGGGAATTAACGTGTGTGTGAGACGATTTAGGGGGTTCTGGGTCACTGAGAGCGGGAAGCAGGTGTCCCTCACTGATCTATGTGCAGTTCCACTTCAACACCTCATCATTAAACAGACACGCACGCACATGCAACTTCCCCCAACTCAACTTACATGTTTTATGTTCTGCCTTTAAGATTCTGTCGTAGCTCTTCGTTTTTTTTTTTTTTTTAGAAAGAAAATCCTAACAAACATGAATAGCTATTACAAGCACCTAAAATAACAAAGACAAGGAGGTTGAGGAAGGAATCCCACATGTTCATTTAACTGGAAAAAAATAGGGTGCAACTTTAGCGGTCACTAGGAGAGTGTATGTTTGTCCATATGTGTGCACTAGCATTTATGAGATTAAGATCAATATGAAATGGCATCCACAACCATCTATTTTACTTCCATAATATGACATGTTTCCAAGTGAAATATAAAAATCAGAATATAAAAATAGACCAAGACCTAATTTTATTCTTCAGGAATTGCTCATGAAAAATCTCAATATGTTAGGTATAGACTTTAATTATTACCAAAGTAGGTCATTAATAAACATGTAGGGATAAAAGCTCTCTGTGTCATGTTTGTGTCTAAAGTCGCAACCTCGACAAGTTACGGGATTTATTTCTATATACCTTTCATAATATTCTGGAAGTCAACATCTCTTCCCTTTGGTTGGGCTTACATAATGGGCCAGGTGGGAAAATATATATATTATATATATATATATATATATATATATATTATATATATATATATATATATATATATATTTGTACATTAATTCAATAATTAAATTAAGTGTCCTTTTCCTGTCAAGAAGGCAAAAAGCCCCCCCAAAAAGTGTTTGTCTGAAACTAAAATTACCCATTTTACTTAATTTGTTCAGTCTAATTAAGCCCACCTTTTACAGAGCATTTGGTTTAAAGGGGACCAATAATGCCCCTTTTACAAGATGTAATATAAGTCTTTGGTGTCCCCAGAAAACACACAAAAACACACCAATTGTGTGTGTCCCTTTAAATGCAAATGAGCTGCTGCTCCCGGACCCCTTTCCAGAAGAGGGCGGAGTATTAACAACTCGCCCTTCAGTTGCTCAACAACAACAAAGCTGGAGAATCTCACACAGTCAAAATGAGGATTGTCAGTAACGGTGTTCAGCCTTACATTGTTCAAACTGGAGTCGACACTGATGGAGAGACTCAGGAAGAAGTTACAACTTTTAGAATGAAACTGGAAGTTTCTGAATGGTTAGTGGATACATTTCTGTAGTTGCTGTGGAGTTGATTCAACTCATCCACTAGCATGTGCCGTCATGTTAATTTTTTGTGCAAATCCAGCATTGAATTGACCCTCGTTTGTGAAGCAGTCCGGTGTAAAAAGACTGCATGTCAACAACACTCTATTACAACAACTCTTTCTCTTCTCTAAAGCAGCACAACTCACTTTGTTGTGTGTTCTCACTTTGTTGTTGTAGTCCTTCAACAGCGATTTCTGTAAAAGAAAATCTCTCTCTTTGCATTGAACTTTGAGCATTGTAACTTTGCAGATGTTGTTTATGCTCAAACAGCAACATTACACACTAACTAAAGTTAAAAAAGTGAAATCATACTCAACAACCCCTTTAAACTGACAAAGTAAATGAACTACTAAACTGTAAAAGTGTTGTTCATTTTTTTGGCCATGTCTTATCTTGCCCAGTGCAGCCAGCACTATCACTGGTGCTCTTTCATGAAAAAACAAGTTCATGACATCCCTGGTGACTAACAGCAAACTCTAAGTTGAGAGAGGAGAAGTTCAGAAAAAAATTGCAGGGTTTGGATGGAAAAAGTACAGCACCATATCTCCATGATCCGTCGTGTAATCTTGATGGTTGACAACATTTCACAACATGCTGTCAGTGTTTCGTTCCAAGTGGTCTAAATGTTTTATGAACCTCATCCCAACTCAATCTCTTCTTCTCAATCACAGATCATCAGGAGGAATTAAAATGCATAGATGTCCTTAAACACACACGGGACTCTGGAACGAAGCGGAGACTAAACTCCACATTCTCATGAGCTTGTATTTAAACAACGTAAAATTCAATTCAGTAGATTTAATTTTCAAATGTGGCCCATCTGCAGGGTAGCATACAATAGTCTAAATGTGCACAAATGAGTGGAAATACCTCTTGCTCTCCACACCAAACAGCGACAAGAAGAGAGAAAGTAGAGGCAATGTTGCGCTCCCTGACATTTTCATCAGTGTGTTTGTCTTCCCCTCCAAATGAATGGCAGATGCTGTGAGAAGCTGTGAGTAACAGCAAGGTCTTTCTGAATGGCCCTGAGATGATGGCAGTAGAGAACACACACATACACACTCTCAAACACACAGATTTATGTTGCTGATATCTTATTGCTGCAATCTCCAGTTGATTAAGAGCAGACCAGGCTGCTAAGCGGCGAGTATGCTGAGATAAGCCGTGCAGGGCGGAAGGACTCAGACTCCTGAGTCGAGCTGAAATGCTGGAGGTCTTGGCTGTGGCAAAGCTCCGGTGAAAGAGTGCTGCCATAGGGACCATGTTAACTCTGGCCATGAAGAGAATCTCTGCCTCGTCATTATCACTACAGAACATCACAGTACAGACAAGACAATGGCATGCCACTACACACAAATACTAAACAGGCTTTTCCACCGAAATTACCCGAAACAATTTGTCCCAGGAACTTTTTCCCCCCAGAGCTGTTGCTGTCTGTGTTTCCATCACAGTCTAATGTGATATAAGGATTAGGCAAGTAATTGGACTGCGCACAACTTTCCAGATCCTGCTGGATTTCGTCCTCTGCATATAAGCTTAATAAAGCCTGAACCTCATTATCGGTTGTATATTTTAAACTCCATTGTGGAATTGAAGAGCAAAACACTCTTACTACATGCACTGCAACAGACTTTTAAAATGGTGGTTGAAATAAAATGTTGCGTGGAGTCAACCAATCAGCATGTTCAGCGCCCACGTGCAACCCCCAAAAGTACTTTGAAAAAGTACTGCCTCACGAACAGGGACTTTCTGAGGGGGAAATTTTTACCCGGAGCTTCATTTAGATCCTGGTCCCTGCAGTCGAAACACACAGAGTACCACCCCAAAGTCCCTAGTTTCTGGGGAAAGTTCCTGCGGTGGAAAAGCTGCTTAAGTGTTGTTGGGGGCTCGTCCGGGAAAAACGTAAGCAATGAGGGCTTGTGAAGTTAAATCATGTAAGGGACTACAATATCACCCTTGTAGTGTACTAGGGCTATAGGAACCTATATGGCTATAAAGCCACTTAAAAAGGTAGGTGTGTATGTGTGGGGGGGTGGGTGCTGCTTTTAGGTCACGTCGGAATGACCCAATTTGCGAGGTGAGTGAACTCTACCTTGGAAACTCTAACTAGGGAATTTCAGGATTTTCTTTGGGTAACTTTGCCAGTTGGGAGTGTATCAATTAAAGAATCGTGACCCAACCCAATTAATATTGATCAGTTGCAGTTGTGAATTTTGACTGTACAGTTTAGTTTGTGTGGCAACATTTTAAAATTAATAAACTATTACAGTTAAAAGGGTTTCCTGTCTACGGAGCCCTGCATATGACATGCAAGAAAAAAAAAAATTGTGCGTGTGATTTACGAATTCATTCCCTGGATTTATAAATCGTGTGCACAATTTAGTAAATGTAGGCAACGAAATAGTAAAGCGTGTGCACGATTAAGCAAATAGAGGGAACGAAATAGGAAATTGTGCACATGATTTAGCAAATGGAAGGAATGAAATAGTAAATCGTGCACACGATTTAGTAAATTGCGTGCACAATTTAATTTTTTTCTTGCATGTCATGTGTGGGGCTCCGTACCTGTCTTAGTTAGGAAGTAAAAAAATAATATATAAAAACTTAATGGTACAATTGTAGATATTTCTGCTATAACCGCTATACCTCTGCAGTTTAAAGAATACAGTTCTTTACTGTTTCAGAAATCCTATTTAGTTAGTTCTGTTAAAACAGATCTATACAAATTACAAAGATCGGGAATGTAAAGTGTAATGTAATGCAACTCAACTCATGGCGTTTCAAGCAATACATGCATGTGTAAGCCCAAATGTGCCAAACTATTTCATGTGAAGCAGACCATGCTATTTTCTTTTCCGACACTCATCTTCATCTTCGTCCCCCTCTCATTTCTCCTTCCTGTGGCTCTCCTCCCAACCGGGGATGTGTGTTTCTCCCAGCTGTGGAACGTGGTCTGATTGCCTCTGATTTGGGTTAAGTGATTATTACCCCCCTGTGGTATGGGAGGGGACGCTGCTACAGGCTGAAAACAAACCTTCTTTCTCTGCTTCAAAAGACTGTAGTCAAATACCGCAACCATACGATTTTTTTGGGCTAATACAGGGTTAAACCTGTTACTATATTTGGGAAGAGATACATTAGCTGTTTTCAGCGGTGAAATAATAATAAATGCTAATTAGCCAATTTTACACACAAAATCTTTAAGGCAATGAAAACATATAGAGTTGAAAGTTTGGACACACCTGACTGAATAAATCGATTAATGATCTTCAAGAAATTTTTATATGAATGCTTAAATTCTTGAAATTAGTTTGGCAGACCAATAGTATTCAATATTAATTTCTGTACAAAACTATCATTTTAATATAAGCATCTTTACGTTATTTGTGAGAATTCCCAGTGTTATGGGTTTTCAAAACTCATATGATAAATTACAATCCACTCATGAGGGAAAATATAAAAGCAGGCATATATTTTCATACCTCACATTTATGTGAAAAATACTAATCATAATATTGAGAAAAAAACATGTTTACATCTGTTTGTCAAAGCAGCTTTACAAAAAACTGTGCAACAAGCAAGCTAATGATAAAAAGAAAGATACAACAAAATACTCTTGAACATATTTTCACAAAATTATATGCATGTTTGTTATTTTTTCATAACTTTAGCCGAACCCCACTTTGAAAACCCCTATTTCAGACAAAAGTTGGGGTTGTGAATGCAGAAATGTATAAAAGTGGTATCGAGTATTTATGAATCTTAATTTATAATTTTAGGCTTATCATACAAAATATAGGTAACTTTAGAAAGTATTTTAAAAGAACATTCACTGAGAAAGTCAATGTTTTTAATGAACTGTTCATAGTGAAAGTAGTCTTTGCCAAAGTAATTAAACATTAAAGCGGAGGGAAAAAAATTGTTCAACACTATTACCATGCAGATGAATAAACAAGGCAGTAGACCTGCTGATTATTAATTAAATATTAGTTCACTTCAAAAAAAAAAAAAAAAAAAAAAATGAAGATTACATGCAGATGCTTGTGTTTCTTCTTTCATTTACTGTATTTGTGGTTAGACATAGCAAAACTCTGACCATAACTGCACAGATCATCTGTGGGTGTGTATCTTTAGTCGTATCTACATACACATTAAGCCTGAGAGAGTGCTGGCTTTATACTGCTCTGGGGTGCGTTTCTCAAAAGAATCCCTAGCTAACTAATTTGGGTCGCAAGTTCTGTTGAATTGTGTTGGTAACAACGTAACTTGTGATCATAGTTGGAAACGCACCCGAGAGCAGCATCTTCGCCACCAAAGCCACCCTCATTGAGCCAGAGAAGAGTAAAAGAGTTATTTACGACCACGAGTTAAACTGTCTCTCACTGTGTAATTCTTAATTTTTTTACTGCAGGCTGGGGTGAACAAAGTGCACGATGTGTTATTCTTCCATGCTCCACGCCATAGATAAACTGAGCAGATTTAAAGCATACATTTCATCACTTCCACAGAGATGCATGTAAGAAACAACTCGACTTCAGCCCAGCAGAGTCCACCAAAAAGATACAACACAGTCCACTGGAACCCAATAAACTCATTTTCTGCTCAAACAATTTCTTAGTCCAAGAGGACGGCTGATGACTCACCTCAGTTTAATAGACATAAATTAACTTGCCTGAAGCCAGAGGGAATTTATCTGGTGATGACTAAGGTCATACAAACCATTTCTCAAATCATTTACAGTCTTATTTATGGGTAAGTGACATGAATAAATTCAGTGTATGCAAACCACATTGCCTCAAGTCTAACTTTTAAACAGCAAATACACTGCATACAGAAAGAAAATATTATTAATAAATATAGAAATATTTGTATACCTCACATAACTGAATAAATGTAATAATATATATATGGCTGGCTTAAAATGAACCCAAAATAAGTTGGAAATTAAAAATACACAATTTCTAGAGGCAACAACAATAATCAAAAGGTGAACATTTATTAAGCAATTCAAAATATATTTAATTATTATTCATTAAACTTATTAATAAATGTTATTTTCCAACATATTTTGGGTTCATTTTAAGCAAGCAATACAGTATTTTTTTTTAATAATAATTGAGTTAAATAAAACTACCCAGCAGGTTGGGCAAACATTTAACCCAACCGCTGGGCTTGTCCATTTTCAACCCACTTTGTTTTTAATCCAACATTTCTTAGAGTGTATATATATATATAAAATCACCTTGAAAAAATTTATTTTGTGATATAATACAAGGCTTATCGTACGTATTACACTGCAATTATTATGATATCAAGTAAATAATAAATACTGGGACCTGAAATATTAATTTGACTTCAAATAATTTTATAAGCCTTCTTGTAGAGGCCATGGAACATAAGCAAAACTATTTCGGAAAATAGAAATCATGCATGAAATGTAATGGTAAAGTTTTGGAAAAAAACTACCAATTATAATTATTAGATATTTAAAAGTTAATCATTATTATTATGATTTTATTTTATTTACAACAATTTACAGTAGTATTTTATTTTACAGTCCTGTTGCCCATGTACATACTATGTACTTATTACTGAAATGATAATAACTGGGTAATAACTAGGTACTAACCCCAAACCTACACCTAAACTTAACCCTTGTAGTTATCTTATATTACTCAGTATTTTAATAGGTAAGTACACTGTAAATACATGTAAGTACACATACTGTAAAATAAAGTGCAACCCAATTTACAAAATATAATTATAAACATGCTGGGGTATGATAGAAGATTTATATTACTAATGACGTCTCTGAGCAGAAGCAGCTAATCACTAATTACGCCCCACACTGGCAACGAAAGGTACCGTCTCTGGCTCACTTCTGATTCTCAAAATAAAGCCCATCAAAAAACAAAACATCAGCTGGGGAAAGTGTGCAAGACCACCAAGGTAACTTTCTCTCCTCCTTGTATTTGTTTAAACTTTCATGGCTTGGCTCGTGCTCTCCTGGGCCATCTTTCACTCCTTGTTTTCTGCTCTTTCACACCCAAAGCCAGCGGGCAGCGGAAGCCTCTTCCTCCAGCTGACCCCCTAAGTTTAGGCTGACCTCGGTCACATCGAGGTCCTGACCCCTCCTGGGCACCATGGACACTCTCAGAGTCCAGAGGAGGTTAGAGGTTGGGACAGTGGACAGGAACGTCCATCTGCCTTGGCCCTCTGTTGTGGCAGCAATGCTGCAGGTCTGCATGCTGGAAAAAGGATGTGATGAGAAAGAAAGGAGCTACGGAAAAAGCTAGAGAGATGGATGAGCTTGCAGGGTGGCCGATGCATCTGGAGCCCTAATGCCACGGCGCGAGGGGAGGCAATGAGCAGTGCTGCCATTAAAGAGTAAAGACAGGCTGTTGTTTTATCTTCCCCTGTGATTCCCTTACTGGCCGTTTACACTGGGCAATAAATGGATTTCACTCAAAACATATTTGGCTCATGATGTCATGAGCCACAGGTAGGGAAAAGCAACCTTTTTTGGATTTTCTTTTATGGCACTTACTGTCAAAATACAGCCCTCTGCCCACATGTGTGAGGTAAGATTCTCCTTCTCTCGCCCGGGGTCTCTCTATTTGGCTCCCTCTGCTCTTCTATTCACACACTCCGATTCCATTCCAGTGTGTGGGCCCTTGAGCAGATGGTGGGAAGTGAAGGTATGAGCCACATCGGCCCGTCTGGGCTCACGACTCAAACTCAGGCAGCTTTTATGATCTGTGTTCCCTGTCCTCCAGTAAAATTCACACCAGAGCCTTTCCAGTAGAGCAGCATCACCAGCCGCCCAGCCAATGATAACAGTTTGACGCGCGTGGAGAAGCAATCTAAACACATAAGGAGAAGCTCTCTGCTGCAGAAATGCTTGCAGCCATCTTTCCTCAACGTCATTTCTTTCCTGGGGCCTTCCGAGACTTGGACATTAACTCACATTCAAGAAACCCCTGAGCTTTCCGCTAATGACTTACAGCACTAATTTGTGGTGTTTCCTAAGGGAACCATCTCAATTAGTATCGGTCATACTTTTTCAAAAACTCAAACCTAAGTATTGAACTTTGGTGTGAAACTAGTCCTACAATGTTTGTGCTACATAAAATAATTGGTGTGCTATTACTCAAAGGGCTTTTCTATGCATTCACACTTAGGTCATTCTGTGTCAACTCAGCCAGAGGTCCCCAGCTCAAATTTTTTAAATATTCCTCCGACTGTGTTCATCAGAAAGAAGAAAGTCATATATACCTAGGATGGCTTGAGGGTGAGTAAAGCTTGGGCTGATTTTCATTTGAAATTGAACTTTAAGCGCAGCATTTACAAACTCTAAAAAACGATGGATGGAAGACGCT
Source organism: Chanodichthys erythropterus (assembly GCF_024489055.1). Lineage (NCBI taxonomy): Eukaryota > Metazoa > Chordata > Actinopteri > Cypriniformes > Xenocyprididae > Chanodichthys > Chanodichthys erythropterus. Next base: position 35,333,137 of record NC_090238.1, on the reverse strand, counting down.
GTGAACAGAGCTGTGTTTGTTGTGTGTTGTGGGTTTCGTGATAATGGAGATATGTAAATGCATAATTTATGCGACTGACAGAGCAAAAAGTGGGGCTAAGAGCTGAAATCTCCTTTCACAACAACTTTCAGTATTATATATCACTGAGGCGGAGAAAAGAATACAACTCTGCAGACAACAGGTGAATGCCGTTATCGCTGCTTTCCATGTCCGTGAAGTAAATAAGTTTACATGGCTTTTTAAAAATGTCGGGTGTCAGTGTTTGACCAATCAACATAAACTTACATCACTGATAGTTCCTATAGTGCTGGTTTTGACCCTACTCTGAAGTAGGAGCTAATTTAGTTCCTAGAACTAAAATCGGTACTAGTTCCTGCAGTGCGAACAAAACAAAATCCAGGTACTTCAGCCAACAGTTCTAGGAACTATGAAAAGGTTCTTCCAGTGCGAAAGCCCTTAAAACCACCCAAAATACGCAGAATGATGGTGGTGGGTACCGTTCACGTTTTCTACAGAAAATGAAAAATATAACACTAACGAAAGCTTTCATGCCATCTTTTGTAGGGTTTATACTACAGTAGGTCTTGTTTAGATGAGGAAGGTTCTGAGTTTTTGAAAAGAGAAAATCGAAGGAAACATGAGAAAAAATAACCCTGAGTGCAGATGCCATCCCTTAAAAGAAAGAATTCACCTAAACATTGACCACAAAAGATACACAAAGAAGACAGGGAAACAGCTCACCTCGCTTTGGGCCTGTACCAGCCCCTTATCCAAACACAAACAGAGGCTCACAATAAACATAGAAAAAGGGGGAAAAGACTGAATGTAGGGTTGGGAGGGCTGAATTAAGATCACAAACAACATCCATGTATATATTATGATGGGGTTTGAAGGCATCCTGACTCTAGGAAGCGACAGTGACACTGAGATCTCTGTTTTAGCCGCCAGAGACACATGGCCATCTGTCCCATTCCCATGCCACAACAAATCACTATGCTACAAGCGCTGAGCTGACCCAGAGCTCAACTTGCAGAGCCGAAACAGGAAAACACACTTGTTTGTCTTCTTTCCCCTTAATTCAAGGTAATAAGAGTGATTTGCCTTGCTAAATCAAAAACAAGTGCACATGAAATGAATTTCGACTTTGAAACAATAGAGTAGAGGCCAAAAGGCCTTTAAAACACATTGATTGCCTTGCTTCGAGAATAAAAGCAAAGTGGTCCCTTGCCCTTGTGCTCACTTCCTGTGGTGTGCCTCTAAGAGATTCAGGATTTATCTGATCTCTCTTGGATACATGGAGCTATACACACACATCCATCCACGTCGAGGACCACAGTGATGTTGGCGTGTGCAGGGGGCGGCGTCTGCCATGGCCTTGAATGGCTCTGTCCGCATCAGTGCAAAACTGGTTCTGACAGAGCAACGCTGGAGGAGAGACGCCCCTGCCCCTCCCTCACGCTGTTCCCCTACAAGATGCTATCGTTCCTCCCGCAGACTAGATTTCTTGGGTGACTTCAAAGCTTGTTCACTAAGTGTTTAGAAGAATGCGATGGAAACAGGAAAATAATGTTCTGATTTCTGTAAACTTTATAACATCTGCTTTTGCTTAGCGTTTCTGCAGCGCTGAGCGGCGCCTCCACTCCGCTCTTCGCTCGGGACATTTTTTCCCACAGTTTAAAAAGCACCTCACACGCTGTGCCAAATCAAAGACAAAGAACGGTGGAGCGAGCAACAAGAACAAATTCCTAGTTAAAAAAAAAAAAAAAAACAAGCACAAGGAAAACAAGAAAAGGAAGCACAAGATTGTTTTGTGGAGGCTGAGAATTTTATTAGTTAATTGAATCGATTCTTCATTATTTGCGTTCTACATAATCCACGAGAGAGTGCAGATGATTAGGAATAATATAAATGATCATAATCTGTTTATGTGGTCTTGTGTGATCTCAGATCAAGAATGGCCTTAAAAAAATCTGTGTGCATTTGCATTGTCAGTGCTCATACAAAATGAGGATGTACAGGTACAACTGCATGCTACCACACACATACACTCACACGACCTCCTTACGTGCACCGCAATGGAAGCAAAACTACCTCTGGCATGCAAAAAGGTCCCACTGCAATTTGTAAGTCGGTCTCCCCTTGCTTAAAGGGTAGCATGACAGGACGCCTATGTATACACACAACATCCGACTCTGAGCCGGAGGGCTTCTTCTCCTTTCCCTAACTCAATCATGCTCGGGTTTCACTCTCGCCCATCCGAACACACTCACTTCCTCCTTCTGACCTCCCCCATCAAGACCGTAACCTACAACCTAACATGTATATGCAGCTTTAAAGCCTGCAGAAATGCATCCCCCCCAATCATCTGACACATACCTTGATGGATGGATTATATGATAATGTGACTTTATTTTACCCAGAGTATCTAGCAAGGTCACACATAAACTGCTCAGGTTGAAAGCATTTGTGTTTGCTGGAAAAGCTTGGTCATGGGTTATTATAACAATATCTGTTGTATAGCTCAGGAGAGAGTTGTAGCATTAGTAGCAACATGTGTTAGTAAGGAGTATCATAATAGTAAGAGTATCGATTCTATATCGACATGTAAGGGTGATATTTAAATTTGATTTAACATGCAAGAATGGAAACCAAATCATAAAAGATGAACACTTTGTGAATGGCGTGGGAGCGCTAACATGGGGAAGGATCAAAGACAACTAAATCAAAGACAACTTACTCTATCACCCTAAAAGATATTGAGGGGCCATTACACAAGACCATTTCAAACTAAAAATGACAGTTTCGTTTTTGGCTGTTCATTTTCAAGACAACATTGTTTGGGGGCCTGCAAACCTAAGCTTTTGATGTGCATGTGCATGTTTTTTTTTAAAGCAATACCGTTATCACCTCCGTGTAAACAACAAAAATGCGAATTTGTGAAAAGGTGACATCATGTGCACATGTTTTACGTGTTCAGTCTATAGGTGCGTAGTTATTCTTTACAAAGTGAAATCGCCAACTACTGGCCTGGCATACATAATACTGATTGATTGATCGATTGGTTGGTTTTGCCGATTAGTCGGCACCGAGTATCGATTCACTGTAAACCCAACTAAGTTGGAAAACCTCCAAAAATTTGAGGTAATTAGTTACATCAAATTTAAGTTAAGAAATACAAAGTTTAAGTAAGCAGAACTTGCAGATTTTTATTTTGTACGTATCTGAGTAAGCCAAATTATACATTTATCTTACGATTAACATGTAATCTCAACTTAAATATTTTTAGTAGTGTAAACTTGGCTAGCTTTAACTAGCTATCAATAAATACTACCTTACTAACTGGTGACAATGCTTTAATAGCAATTTAAGTTTGTGTACAGGGAGTGCAGAATTATTAGGCAAGTTGATTTTCTGATCATATTTTTTTTCCAAGCACATTTTACCAATTCCAATCCACATCAATCTTAATAACTACTATTAATATTGTTTTTAATCATTTATAAGTGATATATAATTGTTCATGAAGGCTGGAAATGAAGAATGCCCTATATTCAGGTGTGCAGAATTATTAGGCAGGTTTTCTTTTACAGATAAAATGAGCCAAAAAAGAGATTTAACTCAGACTGAAAAGTCAAAAATTATTAAATACTCATGAGAAGGACGCAATACTAATGTAATACTAGAAATTGCAAAGTTAAAGCATGACCATTGGACAGTGAAATGCTCATTGGGTCAGCTGGGTCATACAAAAACAGCTGGAGAAGAAAAGACACGTTAACTGCAAAATAATTAAGAATTAAGGTGAAGAATTAAGTGTGAAACCATCAGGAACCCTTTAGTCTCCAGCGCCACCATTTCCCAGTACTGAAACCTACCTGGAGTCTTCAGAAGTGTGAGGTGTCAGGATCTCAGAGACTTAGGTTAGGTGAAGAATCCTAAAAAATGACCCGCTCTTAATAAGAATCACAAGCTGAAGTGTTATAAAATACATGATTTTTATAGGCCTTATAGACAGACAGCTTGAGAGTGACTCCTGAAGGACCAGCACCACATCCTCTTGTACCACTGTTTGAAGAATTTATCTTCCAGAATCTAGCAGTGAGTTTTGGAAGATCATTTAGTCCATCTCTGCAAGATGGACATTTCAGGATAAGAGATGGACTAAAAGTGAACTCCCACACCTTACTGCCAGATTCTGGAAGATAAATTCTTCAAACAGTGGTACAAGAGGATGTGGTGCTGGTCCTTCAGGAGTCACTCTCAAGCTGTCTGTCTATAAGGCCTATAAAAACCCAGTCTTCATGTACTTTATAACACTTCAGCTTGTGATTCTTATTAAGAGCAGGTCGCTTTTTAGGATTCTTGACCTAACCTAAGTCTCTGAGATTCTGACACCTCACACTTCTGAAGACTCCAGGTAGGTTTCAGTACTGGGAAATGGTGGCGCTGGAGACTAAAGGGTTCCTGATGGTTTCACACTTAATTCTTCACCTTAATTCTTAATTATTTTGCAGTTAACGTGTCTTTTCTTCTCCAGCTGTTTTTGTATGACCCCGCTGACCCAATGAGCATTTCACTGTCCAATGGTCATGCTTTAACTTTGCAATTTCTAGTATTACATTAGTATTGCGTCCTTCTCATGAGTATTTAATAATTTTTGACTTTTCAGTCTGGAGTTAAATCTCTTTTTTGGCTCATTTTATCTGTAAAAGAAAACCTGCCTAATAATTCTGCACACCTGAATATAGGGCATTCTTCATTTCCAGCCTTCATGAACAATTATATATCACTTATAAATGATTAAAAACAATATTAATAGTAGTTATTAAGATTGATGTGGATTGGAATTGGTAAAATGTGCTTGGAAAAAAAATATGATCAGAAAATCAACTTGCCTAATAATTCTGCACTCCCTGTAAATTGAAAGAAACAAGTTCATACACTCAAAACAATGAATCAATTCAGATTACTTAAAATGTGTCAGTTCTGAGAAAGTTCAAAACACTCATAGAATTTCATTTGATTGAACCATTTTGTTTAATTTGAGTTGGCTCTACTCTAGCCAATTAATTATTATGAGTGTTAGGGTTCACAGTACACTTTACAAATTTACATCGCCAACTACTGGCCTGGCATACATAATAATACACCGTTTTTAGCCGTTTTCACAGATCCTTGTGAACGGGGATCTTTTGACAACATTGTCGCCTGTACGCGAAAAAAGCAAAGGAAAAACTTTCAGTTTTTAGTACCCTCAGAGTGTACCTTTTTTCCTTTGTGTAAGTTGGCAACCCTAGCCAAATCAAACTTGCATTGTACACAAGGGATCATCAATGTGTCAGAACGTATTTGCTAAATGCTAGGCCTTTTTTCAGAAGGTTTACAAGATCTCTTATATGTCAAGAGGTTGTCTTACACTTGCAATCATAATTATCCTTTTAAAGCACTGTTGACAGGACACTGTTTGTTTAGCTCATGACTAGAGACAATGCTAACCCATTCCATGCTAGCTAGGGGCCAGTTAAGTAACAGTCATCCAGAAACAATTTAAATGTACCTCTCTGAAGTTGAACCCATCTTGAGCACGCTCTGCTCTCTTTCACGAGCCAACCCATCCCCTCCACCCTGTCATAACGCTGTTGTTTGCAGATGACATTGCTGTATGGTGAATGTACATGTTTGAGGTTAATTGCTAACACATGTTTCTATGCAAACATTTGTAGGGGCACAGTAAACAATGCTTTCTCCATCTTTCTCTAAGGCGATCGGACTTAGAAGGTCAAGGGTGTTGACTGGTGCCAGGTTCTGTCCATTTGCAACATAACACGGAGCTGACGTGAGACCGGGGTTTTGAGTGTGGTCCTCAGATGTCTCCGTTTAGCATGAAGTTACAGTAAGGCGGAAGTCACCCTGTAACACCATTACAGTGAGAGGCACACCAATCTGGTGGGGGTCATTAGCATGGCTGTCAGGGGCACGTGTGGATGGGGTGGATGACTGGGGGTCTTGGCCTGCTGGGCTGTGGACCACAGGTCTACAGATTTGAAATAGTCATTTCCTCACTTTCCTGCTTCAGGAAAAAGGGCAGACCAAAGAAAATAAATGTAGGGGTAAAGGGGAGAAAACAAATTAAGGTGAACATAGAGAAGGTGCCACTAGCAATGTACGGGTGAAATTAAGGAACAGGGCACATGGAGGTATAGGTAAAAGAACAGAGGAAGTAATGAAGTCTCACATTATATGATGCAAGAATGCCATAAAATTCAGATGCCTTTGAAGCTGATGCCACCATTCTTTGTAAAGCAATATGGCTATCAATTAAATCCAATTTCTAGAGATCCAACATTACGTTATTAGCATTATCAATGCAAATGTTTCTCAGCCAACTGCTTATTCACTCATTACACATTCAATTGACAGTCTGTTAGAATTCAGCTCTGTATCAAAACCTTTAGTGAGACATTTAAAGCATCATAGGAACACTATTTCAAAAGATCAAAAAAGAAGCTGCCTCCTGAGATAATTTCTTTTCTCCCAGTTCTAAGGTAGAATTGCATGTATCCTTAAAAAAAAGTGAAAAAGTAAATCCAAGATGGAGGGCAAACCAACTTACCATTTAGTAAAAATGTACTAAGAATACATTCAATACCAAAAAATAATTTATGTTAAAAAGTTAAAATTAAAAAAATTAAAATTATACCATTTAATCAATGCGGAGCACCCACTTACGAGGTTCCATCTCTGTTAGGATGCTGCCCTTTAAAGGGATGGTTCACCAAAAATGAAAATACTGTCATTAATTACTCACCCTCATGTTGTTCTAAACCCGGAAGACTTTCGTTCATTTTCGAAACACAAATGAAGATCTTTTTGGTGAAATCTGAGAGTTTTCACTCGCTCCATAGACAGATACACAACTGACACTTTGACACTTCAAAAAGTTCAAAAAGAGATCGTAAAACTAATCCATATGAATTGAGCGGTTTAGCTCTCAGATCAAAAAGATCTTCATTTGTGTTTCAAAGATGAACGAAAGACTTACGGGTTTGAAACGACATGAGGGTGAGTAATTAATGATATAATTATAATTTTTGGGTGAACTATCCCTTTAAGGTAGCTGGCTATGTAAGTAGCATAGGCGGCGAGGTAGCTCACTAGGTTTTTGGAACAGACTCTTTGAGAGTGTGTGTCTGTCAATACAGATTTAAGGACTAAATGAGGGATGAAGTCTCTGTGACATGTCACATCACCGTCACTCATGCCCAACCCATTCGTCCCCCAACCCTCCCCATCTTTAGTGCCTCAGACTCTGACTTCCTGTTCCTGCCTCTCGCTACAATGATGAATGGCTACAAGCTCCATTCAATTACGCCTCGAGTGCGAAGAGACAGGAACAATGGGAGTTGGCCTATGCAGTGTGGCGCAGGCCCACTGCATTCTTAGCAACAATTTAGCCTAATTAGCATCAACTCCTGCCCCATCCATCATACTCCTCAAGAAACATAAACAAACTGTCAGCTCTAGCGTAACAAACAGATCGCCCAGCTACTTAACACAAATTATTCTTACATGAAACGCAGCTTCTCAGGCAACCTTCCCCCCTCTAGGCCATCTGGGGGAATGAAGGGCTATTAAAATTGAAGACATATGTTCCAGTCAAGTTCAACTCCCCAGACTGTTGCGGCTGATGCGGTGACAGTTTGCCCAGGCTTATAGGAGAGTTGGGTGGGGATTGAGCAATCTGTTGCAGGAGGGAAGGTTTTGGATGAAGATATGATCAGGTTAAGAACAGGTGTGATGTATGTCAGTCATGCTTAATGGAGGTTTGAGCTGCCATTTCAAGCTGTAGAATTCTCTGGTTGACATTTTTGAAAATACTGAGAGTGCTGGGAAATAAAGCATTGCTATTTTTTTCTCGTAACATTTGGCAGTCATCATTACGTGGAAATGGACGCCTACCAACCTATAAAAGTCAGGCATGAAATAGAGGGATCAGTATGTCTTTTTTTTACATTCTGTAATTTATAGGACAGTTCTTGTTAATTTTTCACAAAGAAGCCAGGCTCTTAGTGACTATTTGGTTGGAGGAGAGTAATAAAACAACTGTCATTGCAATGCAGACAGTAGCACTATATCAATGTACTAGCTTTCACCTAATTTAAAAAAACAAAAACAAAAAAAACTAATGAACAACCTAATCATCACTTATGGAGTCAGAAACTGTTTTTTAGTCAGTACCATTTAACTTGACGTAAAATGCATCCCAATCTAAGTATTGTTGAAATAATCTAAAAACAAAATATTTCTACTTGTCTCAGACTTCACTCTGTGGGTACATTAAAGAATTAGTTCACTTTAGAATTAAAATTTCCTGATAATTTACTCACCACCATGTCTTTCTTTCTTCAGCTGAAAAGAAATTAAGGTTTTTGAGGAAAAAATTTCAGCATTTTTCTCCATATAGTGGACTTCAACAGTTACCAATGGGTTGAAGGTCCAAATGTCAGTTTCAGTGCAGCTTGAAAGAGCTCTACATGATCCCAGATGAGGAATAAGAGTCTTATCTAGTGAAAAGATCTGTCATTTTCAAAAAAAAAAAAAAAAGTTGGAAAGGTCACGGAAGTACCGCAGTAGGGAGAAAAACTCTTTGTCATTTTCTCCTTTAACTTCAAAATTGTCTGACATCGTTGTTTTCCCTTTTTTGTTTGACTTAGTCTTTGCGTTCGCTTTGTAAACACTGGATTTTTGCTTCTGCCTATATCACGCGTAATCTTTCCAACATGATTACGTAATGCGTGGCACATCGCAGAGCAGTGCGAGATGAGCATTTGTGGTTAAAAAGTATATACATTTTTATTCTTATTTTAGAAAATGGCTGATCGTTTCTCTAGATAAGAGTCTTATTCCTCATCTGGGATCATGTAGAGCTTGGGACCTTCAACCTGTTGTTAACTGTTGAAGTCCACTATATGGAGAAAAATCCTGGAAGTTTTCCCCAAAAACGTTCAACTGAAGAAAGAAAGACATAAAAATCTTGGATGACATGGGGATGAGTAAATTATCAGGAAATTTTAATTCTGAAGGGAACTAATCTTTTATGGAGTCCTTTTTAAGCCAAAACCATTTAATTTAACGTAAAACGCAATCTGATCTAAGTGTATAGCTGAAAAATTCTAAAAACAAAATATTTCAACTTGTCTTTCCGCACAGACTTCACTCCGGGGGTACATTAAACTTCAATTTGACACATTCCTTTTGTTCTTCTCTCAGCTTTCACAGTCAGTTTGGGCAAGAGCTCGTAAATAATACTAAACTAATTAAGGCTAATGATGACTTTAGGGGAAAATATTTCTGAAGGAAACAAATGCCTCTGATACGTTCTGAATATAATGAGCAGAAGAGCCAAACAGTCTATAACCTGTTCATTTAATCCAGGTAACAGGACTGCTTGAGAAACCTCAAGCTCAGCCTGACTCTCACACCCTGCCAAGCTCTCCAAATTTGTCACTTTTCCATTTCTTTTTTGATGTTATGCAGCGTGTGAAATGCTTTGCTAATTAACTAGGAAGCTTGGCAGGAGTGCCGTGTTGTTTTTAGGGGAGCGATGGCAAACCTCACTCGTCTCGGCCAAAAGAGACTGTGCTAACTCAAGAGTGACAAATACGCCATTGCTCCTCCCCCAAATGTAAGAAAACTAAACAAAAATGCAAGAGAACCAAACAAAATGACAGAGTGCTGCTCATTTTTCATGCCCTTCTTAAAGTGCCTTTATTCCACATTAAACATACCACTTTAAGTAGGAAAAAATGGCCGTTTTATGCAAACGTGAGATTCCTTGCCAAGGTAGCAGAAAAGGGTTAATTCTCTGACAGCACCAGAATGATGTCATTTGCTGTTTTGCTCATTAGAAATACCTGGATCTGGGCCAAAACTAATTTTCATTCATTTGCGAGGTCAATTATAAGCCTTGTTCTTTTTCTCATTTTCTCGTCTTTTCTAAGCGCACTCAGATGAGTACAATGTGAAATGGTGAAGTTAAGGAAAATAATATGGTCCTCTTGCATGAATAATAAATGGACTGTGTCTTCCATTTAGGCAGCTCAGTGCCTCAAACAGAATGACACTTGATTTACCCACATGCAAAATTCTCATTACACTCTCATTTTTCCCACACCACTGTTTTTTTCCATTTTCAAAGACAGGTCTGTCGGCTCTGCCCCTTGTGATGATGGATATCAGTTATGAGCTGCTCAGCTTCTGGTTTATAAAGAGTAGACTTATTCAGACTGCTAAAGCTGGCCCGCTTTATATCAGCTGTGTGACCTAACAGAGGGTTGGGATACAACAAATTTCCACATTTTTGCCTGCTTTCTGTCTGACCAGGTCACGTTTTCTGCATTGTTTTCTTGAGATTTTCAGCATCACTAATTTAATGCATTTATCACATTTTCCACTCTTAAGCTTACTCAATATCACTGAAATAAAGCAGGATTCCTCAAATCCACTGTCAGAGTTTAGCTCAAAACCTGATCAAACTCACCTACATGTAATTTTCTAGTAACTCTGAAGACCTTGATTATTGGCCTGCTCAGGTGTCTTTGATTAGGGACTGAGCTAAACACTGCTAGGCAGATTTGAGGAACCTGCAATGAAGCAATAACTTGAGGCTGTTCATTTTTCCACAGTTCAGCCATTTACACAATTTCAGCTATGGCAATATCAATCAATCAAAATGTAAAAATGAATTTACTGTTGCTAAGCAACATATACACTTTTTTATTGAACAAAGCACACAATATAACAACATGACAGTAGCTTATACAAAGGAAGGAACCAAATACTCATATACACACATACAAGGGGACAGAAGGGCAGCAAAATATATAGATACAGTAATGTGTATAGGTACAGAGATACATTTAAGCAATACATTCATGTATTGCAATATAAAAATTATTATTTACATTTTTCTGTTAGATCTGGTAGATTAAAGGTGCACTATGTTCGATTTTCTGTCCGCTAGAGGCCTATTCAAAACAAAGGCGTAGCTTGATGACACCAAGTTTGAGCGCGGAATCTTGGGACATGTGGTCTTCACCTCAACGGCCGGTGAAAAAGATTTGGGATAGGACTAGGGCAGAAATAATGTTCATGGATGCGATTATTAACGTTACTGTAGTATGAAGCAGAGCAGGATCGAGTGTTGTGGGAGCAGAACGAGGCCGCTGGAGCAATTGTGCAACACATGCCTCACGAGCAGTGGGACTTTTATTATGACAGTCACCGGCACCGCTTCCGCTTTTCCGGTCATGAGTATGAGGTAACACAGCTCTGTTTATCATATTAGATACATTTGAGTGTGCTGAAAATGATGTTTCAACGTTTCTCTGTGCATTCGCTCGGCGGCTGCTGTGAGACAATGTTACACACTGCAGTAAGATTTTAGATTATCATATTAAATGTTGGATGGCTTGTGTTGATAAATGGCATGCAATTAATTTTAAAACGTGTTGTATGATGGAGAAAATTCTGTATTACTGTTTGGGGCAGTCCGGTGGCATGATCCCCCCTAGAAGAACATTTTGTACATTTTAAAATTACCTCACATTCATCACATCATAATATAATATAAGGTGGATTGAGTGCAACAGTGTCTGGCCACTTTTTCGGCGGTTTTGGTTTTGGAAATATTTTTCCATTCACTTTTACCAGTATTTGAAAATCATACAAAAAGACAAAAGGTAAAGCACAGTGTACTGCGTATATGTAACCCCTCCTGTTTGAACCGCCCGCTCTAAGCGAGACTCAAACCCGGGTCCACCGGCATGGAAGTCGGGTGCTCTAAAAAGGAGGCTAAAGACTGCAGTATCTAGCATCATTCACTAGATCCTAGGGCTGCACGATTAATCGCATGCTATTCTCACGCGCATTTCGTCAGTAAAGCCGGTTCCCTGATTACCGCTAAATCGCCATCACCTGTTTTTAAACGGAGCGCCTTTTAATAGACAGAGCCGTAGTTCACAGACAAGCCACGCAATATCGCGTTCATTATCGCAGGCGATTCATCTGCGATATGAACGCGATATTGCGTGGCTTTTCAGTGATCTACGGCTCTGTCTATTAAATGCTGCTTCATTTGAAAGCAGGTGATGGCGATTTAGCGGTAATCAGGGAACCGGCTTTACTGACGAAATGCGCGTGAGAATAGCATGCGATTAATCGTGCAGCCCTACTAGATCCCTCTTGAGATCAGGGGAGAGAGGTTTACACACACAGCTCTTACCGGCCTACATCTGTTACACTCACTCCCCTAAACCTCACTTCCATCTGGGTCACGGCACCAATTTAACCCCTCCAGTTCGAACCGCCCACTCTAAGCGTGACTTGAACCCGGGTCTCCCGGCATGGGAGTTGGGTGCTCTAACAAGGAGGCTAAATAGTGCAGTCTCTAGCGTCAGTTGCTAGACCTATCTTGAGATCAGGGGAGTGAGGTTTTCATGCACAGCTCTTACCGGCCTGCGTCTGTTACACTCACCCCCCTAAAACTCACTTCCATCCAGGTCATGGGACCAATGTAACCCCCTTCTGTTTGAACCGCCCGCTCTAAGCAGGACTCAAACCCAGGTCTGTTGGTATGGGAGTCGGGCGCTTTAATAAGGGCGCTAAAGACTGCAGTCTCTAGTGTCAGACGCTACAGCTCTTACCAGCCTACGTTTATTACATATAATCCACATTTTTATTTTTTTTATTTTTATTACAAACATCTAAATATTTTGAGACTAGTGTGAGTAGTAGTGAGACTGAAAGTATTATGTCATTCGCAGTGCTTTGTGAGAACAGGCGACCAATCAAATTTTTAAAAATAATTTTAACACAATTAGTTAAAAAAAAAAGTCAGGCTGATGGTTTCAACAAAAGCATATACTGTGCCATCAATTAACAACCTCACAGCAGGTCTGTATGTAAAGGTTTATATGTTATTTAAAATAAAATAAATAAATAAATAAAATCCCATAGAAAATGATTGGAATTTTTACTTCTGGAACTCTAGACTGTTGCATTCTATAACAGTTCAAATGTGGCTCATTCAATCAGACTTTAAAGTCAGAACAATATGCTTGATGCCATTTATTTCACAATAAAATAATGTGTAGGATTCAGATTAAAATTAGACATGGTTTTACCATCATTTGTTGCTTTTATCATATTAAAGATGAAGGAGAAAAGGAGGAGGAAAGAGCTCTGAAATTCAGGTGCTGCTCATCTGGCAGAGTTCTCAGAGAAAGAAAACAAACCCTGATCCACTTCCCCACAAGCTGGCCGAATTCTGGAGCCCAGCACCAGGATGTTTGGCTTACAAAATGACTTTGCCGCTCCCGCAGCCATTCTACCTAATTGCCCCCGGGACAATTATTGTAACCCTCTGTTCAGTCATTTTTGGGGGGAAAAAAAATTAAAGCCATAATGTTACTGTGGATTACATTAAATATTTTTCATAACTCTTACTAAGTACTAGTGCGTAATGTGCAGGTTTTTTTCAGGATACTCATAAGTACATATCATAAATGTAATTAAATCTGAGAAGTGGGTGGGTTGGGGGGAAAAATTACCAAACAAAACATTTCCCTAAGCAATCAAAACACAAACAGACCCACAAAAACGGCAGCGACCTGCACATAATCACAGTGAGACATTTCCTCTACGCCAGGCATTGCCATTCACTCACTGCCATTTATAAACATTGAGAGGGACAAACAGGGAAAGCACAGGCAATGACAGGCCATATCGGTCTGGATATGAGCTGATAAATTGGTGGCTGTGGAAAAAGTGCCCCTTGGGCTCCATCTATTCAGCCGACTGAGGCGGAAAGGGCCGTTTTCAAAAGCACCCCAGAGCCTGGCCATGCATGACAGAGCCTGACACCAGAGCCATACTAGATTCCTTTCTACATGGGCGGCAATGGGCTCCTGGGAAGGAACAAGTGCTTACAGAGGAGATATATCTCCTATCTCATCAGCTCTGCTTCTACCCTCATACTAACACACACCTGCTGAGCCAGATTATGAACATTACACGACACAAAACTACGAGAGCTTCTGTGCAATATGCTGCTCAGGTACAATGAAGAATAAAACTGCAAATAAAAGTTTTAAATGTATCCTTTCAGTTTAATTATATAGTGGCCCCAAAATGTATGTATTCTACGTGAACATTCAAGCCACACTTAATAAAATATTGTTTTCCGCCACTAAATAAAAAGACAAAAAAGGTAATTGCAATTTTTTATCTCGCATTTCTGACTTTTTTCATGCAATTGCGAGATTTGAACTAAGAATAAATTATTGTATTAAAGTATTATAAAAAAAAAAAAAACTTAAAATGAGTACACTGACATGCACTCAGTGTGGTTTGATATTTTGTGATAGGAATGGCATATTCAAGTGTGATATTCAAAAACAACCCAAGTTGGGTTAAAAATGGATCCTGCTGGGTAGTTTTATGTAACTCAATTATTGTTTAAAAATTACTAAATGGCTGGCTTAAAATGAACCCAAAATAGGTTGGAAATTAAAAATCAGACACATAATTACTAAAGGTAAACATTTATTAAGCAATTTAATAAATCTTTATTATTTAATTATTATTTATTAAACATTAATAAATGCTCATTTATTAAATATAATAATAAATGTTAATTTCCAACTAATTTTGGTTTAATTTTTAAGCAAGCAATACAGTAATTTTTATACAATAATTGAGTTATATAAAACTACCCAGTAGGTTGGTCAAACATTTAACCCAACCGCTGGGTCAAAACAACCCAATTTAGGTTATTTTTAACCCAGCATTTTTTTTTTACCTAAATTGGGTTATTTTTAACCCGGCATTTTTTAATCCAATTTGGGTTATTTTTAACCCTGCTTTTTTTAATCCAACTTGGGCTTTTTTTAACCCTGCATTTTTTTTAACCTAACTTGGGTTATTTTTAACCCTGCATTTTTTAATCCAACTTGGGCTATTTTTAACCCTGTATTTTTTTAACCTAACTTGGGTTATTTTTAACCCTGCATTTTTTAATCCAATTTGGGTTATTTTTAACCCTGAATTTTTTAATCCAACTTGGGCTATTTTTAACCCTGCATTTTTTTTTTACCTAATTTGGGTTATTTTTAACCCTGCATTTTTTTAACCTAACTTGGGTTATTTTTAACCCGACATTTTTTAATCCAACTTGGGCTATTTTTAACCCTGAATTTTTTTTTACCTAATTTGGGTTATTTTTAACCCTGCATTTTTTTAACCTAACTTGGGTTATTTTTAACCCGACATTTTTTAATCCAACTTGGGTTATTTTTAACCCTGCATTTTTTTAACCTAACTTGGGTTATTTTTAACCCTGCATTTATTAATCCAACGTGGGTTATTTTTAACCCTGCATTTTTTTAATCCAACTTGGGCTATTTTTAACCCTGCATTTATTAATCCAACGTGGGTTATTTTTAACCCTGCATTTTTTTAATCCAACTTGGGCTATTTTTAACCCTGCATTTTTTTTTACCTAATTTGGGTTATTTTTAACCCTGCATTTTTTTAACCTAACTTGGGTTATTTTTAACCCGACATTTTTTAATCCAACTTGGGCTATTTTTAACCCTGCATTTTTTAATCTAACTTGGGTTATTTTTAACCCTGCATTTTTTAACCCAACTTGGGTTATTTTTAACCCAGCATTTTTTAATCCAACTTGGGCTATTTTTAACCCTGCATTTTTTAACCTAACTTGGATTATTTTTAACCCTGCATTTTTTTAATCCAACTTGGGCTATTTTTAACCCTGCATTTTTTTAACCTAACTTGGGTTATTTTTAACCCTGCATTTTTTTTAACCTAACTTGGGTTATTTTTAACCATGCATTTTTTAATCCAACTTGGGCTATTTTTAACCCTGCATTTTTTTTTATTTTTTTTTTTCATATGCATATATGATTCTAATCCACAACCTTCTTAGTCTCATATGCGGAGACGGCAAAGCAGTCTGTGTGTCCTTCCGGAAAGTTTTATCTGGAGAAAGCATCTGTCAACTCTCATCAGAGGCTGCTGCCGCCCCAATGCTGCCACAGTCTGCAGACTGATAGCTTAACCTTTCCACCATACTGCACTTCAAAACGAGCAGAGAGCCCTTAGGATCCCTCAGAATGTGTGGTCTCCTCTCTGCACCACTGATTTCTGCATGCACGTCTCATTCTGTACAAGACACCGCTCGAGGATGAAGATGCCTTCCCCTTTGCTTCTGATCTCACTTATTTTTCTATCAGACATCCAGCGTCTTGACGTTAGTATACGGACATGATCTCAGGATTTCAGCGCCTGGAATAGAATGTGCTGGCCAACTACGTCGGGCCGCGGTCAGGATGAGCAGTACCACCTGCCGTGGAGTTGCCCGAGCGTTAGACAGTGATGGGCAAATGACAGATTGGAGTGTTCTCGGAATGTTAGCTAAGCCACTGGCTAGTAGCCATTGCTCTTGTGGGAAATGAAATCAGCGCTATTTGATCACGTCATATGAAGTCCAGAGGGACTTTCAAGTCCTGTGACTCATTACGAATGAGGCTAAAACCATCACAGGAATCACAGCAGTAAAGCAAGAGCAAACGAAACAGGAAGTTGTGCTTCATTTTTGTGAGGTGACAGAAAATTCATAACAGTTCAATTTATGGAAGCTTGTTTCTGCCACTGAATTAAAAATAAAAGATAATTTATCTCAATGTCAGAACTGTGAGATATAAACACAATTGCGAGAAATAAAGTCTGACTTTTTCATGCAATTCTGACTTTTTTCTTGTAATTGCAAGTTTATCTTGCAATTCTGACTTCCTTTTCTCAGAATTGTGAGATATAAACTCGCAATTGCGAGTTATAAGTCCAATTCTGAGGATTTTTTTTTTCAGAATTGCGATATTTCAAAATTTATCTCACAATTCTGACTTCATAACTCTCAATTCTGACTTTATAACTTGCAATTGCGTGTTATACTCAGAATTGCTTGATATAAACTCACAATTCTGACTTTTTTTTCTCAGAATTGTTTATATCTTGTAATTCTGACTTTATAACACACAATTACAACTTTATTTCACACAAATTCGAGTTTATATCAAGCAATTCTGAGAAAAAAAGTCAGAATTGTGGGATAAAAAGTCACAATTACCTTTTTTATTTTTATTATTTAGTGGCAGAAACAAGCTTCCATACAAATCAGTCCATTGCATTGGAAGGAAAAATGACCTATGTGGACTTTTCCTCAATCGCACACAATGCAAACTGCTTTTAGATTAAAGGGTTATCATCCATTCCATACGATTCTCCTACATAATTACAACTGAATAAATCTTCTCTATAACTATAAAAAAGCTTTCAATTTTCAGCTTGAACCATAACATTGAACGTCATCACTTGGTGAAAGATTTATAAAGGCTGGAGAGAAGGAAAGGGAGGTAGTGAAACTTCAAAATAGCTCTTTACTGCCACCTATCACAAAGTTTGGCAACTGCAAGCAAGACTACAACAGATGACAGAAAACGGGGAGTTAAATCAGAAGAGTGAAGTGATTATTATAACATTATGACAGCTTAAGATTTAGAGGCTGACCATAAATTTGAGTGGACATGTTATTCGGGCAGGATGCAGCCTTTTTCACAGACTGAAAAAAAAATTTCCCCAATCAAAGTGAGGATAAAATCACAAATCAGATCAATCTGAAACAACTCTTGCGGCACAGTTTTTCATTTTTCTTTTTATGATTTGGTCTTAAACAGCTTCTCTGGCCAAATACTCTATTGTATTAAGATCCTGTCAATCATTGAAAACTAATTTATAAACCAGTCAACATCAAAACTGAGCAATAATCCCCTCCCACTTTCCTGCCATTGCCCACCCAGTGCCACTTAGTAACTTGAGCAAACAGGAATTCAAGACGTAAAGCTAGGGCACTTTTCCATGACCCAACATCATTTTTTATATCTTTATTACATTGTATAATTGCCCTTATTTCAAACATAATAATGGAAACCGCTTCATTTCTCCCCCGATCCCTTCTTATTACCTCTTGATTGTGACATCTGTGTCTGTCCTGATTTTATTGGATGAAGCGCTCCTTTTGAAAGGATAATAAATGTGTAAACAAATTCAAAACAAGCCTTTCTCCTAAGCTTTGGTTCTCATTATCAAATTGAGTGGCTTCCCTTGCCAATGTCCCCCTCCTAGGCAATGTCATCCTTTTACAACTCAAGATCAGCCATAATCAAAAGTGTCTATAAATTTGAGCTTCTCTAATTAAGGTCTCCTCGCCAAGCGCACAAGCGGGCGACCGGGCAGGGATCTCTCCCTAAAAGACTCAAATTGGCTCCCAAGCACAACAAATCACATTATGATTTCAACTCTTGCCCGCACACCGCTCATCTTGAGTCGGTTAACCCAGCCGAAGAGGCAGTCTCCCTGCTGCAGACCTGTGCTCTGACTCTCGAGAAAAGCCTGCAGTTGTGAAGATCTTGAAACATGTGGAGGTAGAAAGACAAATGCTCAGAAAAGTAGAATAACATTTACGCTCACATAAACTCATTGATGTCCACAGGATTTCACATTTATTTTGACAGGACAGTAAGTTGACATTAAGTGAAGTTGGGGGGGGGGACTCAAACTCGGGACTCAAACTTGGGATGTCCGAAGCGCAACTATATATTGTTGCGCTGTTCACTAGGCTACTGGCGTCTCCAATTTCACATTTTTATTATGAAAATCAAATATTTTTGGACGCTTGCACCACACTTAAAATGGCATCTGTGGCAAATTACATCAGACCTTTAAAGCGGAACTCAGTAAGATTTGTGAAGCTCCCCCTACAGTTTTCTTCAGTGAATCACATTGTCGTAAATACAGTACAAGAAAGAGGAGGGGGGTAATTTGCAAATACAGTACACTCGATGGAGGTGGGTAATTTTCGAAATTGTCTTATAAAGTCATAATATATACATTGTTTTTGAATTACCGTAAAGCATTTTGTCACTCTCGCGTGAACGTGAAGGCGAGATTGTGTCGGGTCGATGCAGCTCAACTTGCAAGTGCTGTTTTCTGGCGTAGATGTGCCAGAGGGGGTTAGTGCTCACCTCAAACACACCACTACAAGTCAATTAACCATCGTAAGGACTTAGAAAACTTTTCATGAAGGTAAAAAAAGTTACTTAGTTCTGCTTTAATCAAGTAACTTACCTTTACTTACACTGTAAAAAAAATATTTTCATGATTTGTTATCAAAACAATTTTCTTTTGTCAAATCAACTTAGATAATTAATGTGGTTCAGATAACATAATATTTTGAGATCCTATTGATTAAACCAATCACCTTCATTGTATTAACTCATATTTTTAATTTCAATGAACTCAAAATTTTAAGGGAACCAGGTAACTTCCTTTTTTTAAGTTAAACCAACAATTCTTTTCTTCTTACACCGTAAGATTTTTTTTTATGCATTTCTTTTTCTGTAACAATTTTTACAATGCAAAATAATTGTTTTAATCATTTATAATAATTTATATAAAGTCATCAACATCATTACTCCAGTCTTCAGTGTCACATGATCCTTCAGAAATCATTATTAATGCTGAAACCAGCTGTGTCGCCTAATATTTTTGTGGAAACCGTGACATTTTTTTTCAGGGTTCTTTGATTTATCCATTTATAAATGTCTTTCCTGTCATTTTTGATCAATTTAATGCTTTCAGAAATTAAAAAAAAATAATCTTTTTTAATCATAATGAACCCAAAATTTGTACGGTGGTGTAAATAATATATTATAACAGTATCTTTAAAATAAATAATATTTGTAATATAATTCACTGACATTAATATTTAGCCACTGTATCTACACACAAGTGCAAATAAAGCTAAAAAGTCACACATCAACAATTCAGAAATCTGGGTAACACTTTATTTTAGGGTGACATAGTTCCACGTTACTATTTATACTTACTATAGTAATAACAGTAAATTATTCATAATTACAGGTAACTAATCCTAAACAAAACCCTAACCGTAACTCTATAGTAAATACATGTAGTTAATTAATATTACTCAGTACATATTTGATTAAATAACTATGTCACCTCAAAATAAAGTGTAACCAAAATCTGTCCTTTGAGTATTTTGGCTGTTGTTGTTTTTGAAAGTGTACATTCATGTCTACAACTAAAAAATAAATAAAAGAAGACTCGGTTTGTAATTCTCCACAATTTAGCTTCTCAAATTAGATTCAGTTAAAATATGTATACATTACTCTTCGACTTTGATTCATCTATGACATTTGAACTTCTCTGACGTTTACTTCTCCTTCAAATGACAAACTAGACCGACAACAGAACTGTAACTGGGCAAAGATTCACCCCAAGTTTCCAGACAATATAAAGCCAAAACGGGACAATGATTTGTCTCTCAAACAGAGCAAAACACAAGTCTTCCACCACAGTTAAGTCATAGCAAATTACAGCATGGTGAATTGAGAAACAATTACAAATTTAAAGCGCATTTAAAGAGAGCTCCTTACAAGCTTATTTTTAGCTTTTATGGGAATATGTTCATACAAGACTTTATGATCAATGCAATGTTGTGATCACTCCATCAAAAGCTCTTCTCCAGCCAAAAGACATATCAGCATTCTGCGCTAATTACAAGGTCGAACAACAGCCAACCGGACAGCGATCCAAGAAAAAGTGAATGCTTACACGCAAATGCATGCACACACAGTGTATCATCTACCGTGCAGTTTCATTTTCCTACAGGGTCATTCAAACTATGGCCCTTGACTACTTAGACTAAGTGCTCAATTAAGCATAGCTTGTTAGCCAGTTTCCTTTCCAGCTACATTATTGCTGCCATGTGCTGTATTATAGTACTGTATGTAATACAGTGTGTTCGGCCAGTATGACTGCGTGTTTTAATATATTCATTCCTTTGGAAATCTCTGACATCGCAGACTCTTTTTTTCCCCCTTGACTTTTCATGTTATGTCAGACTACCAGTTTTTGGTTATTTGAGGGATTGTGTAAAAAGTTTAAAACAAAGTAAACGTGATAATGTATTCAGGTATTTTTTTTTGTCCAAAGGCCTTAATAATAATAATAATAATAATAAAAGTATGTAAGGTCGTACAACTAGATCTCTTTTATTAAATCCAAAAGGTTTTAATTATATTTTGCTACATATAAAGGTATTTTAAAGATTTTGAAGTGTCAAAAGGTCATTCGGTTTAACCGTCCAAAGGCCAATACAGACATTTCATTTGTGATTAAAATATCTTAAAATGTAATAAATGTATATATTTTTTTTTTTATTCTGGCATGATTTTACTACATCATATATCAATATGGTGCAAAATGGTATTAAAATTATGTGTAGAAGTCGTTGCTTTGTTAAGAGAAAGAATGTCCAGAAAATGATGTCATTCGGAGTAACCAATATAAAGGGACCATTTTGAATCAAGTCATGCAGTCAATATCATGTGACAGGATGTGACATCATTCAGACACCTGCAAAGGACCACATGGTCATAAAGCAAAGTAACTAACTCTCTCTTAACTATTTGAAAAATTCATGTTTTCACTTGTTCATACGCATGTCCCGAAACATCAGGTCATTCGGTACAACCGCTATAAAACATGGAAAATGTTGTAATATTTTAAACATTTGTACTAAATATAAAATGTTTGATTGTCCTTTTGTTAGCTAGATATCAGTCTGTTAGCATTGTTTGAAAATATTGTCATTCGGTAAAACCAAAAGTGTCATTCAGTAAAACTGAAATTTTGGTTAAACCGACTTTTTTGGTAAAAATGGCAAAAGCAGTGTTAATTGATTATAAAAACCACATAATCTCATTGTTTACACTTAATAAAACTTCAAAATTAATTATATCTCTATTATGTTTTTTTTCACACTTTTAAAAACCTTATTCGTCTATGACCCATTCGCAACCCCTTTTACTTACGCTATATGACATATTTTCAAGTGGAAAACGATTGCATTGTGAAAAGTGGGCATTACACACCAAATTGGACTTGGATACAAGTTTACATTGGATTGTGGAGAACCATTCCCCTCCTCAAATACTCTTCTTGAGGATTTTTTCTTTTTGACCAAACACATGAAGGCTGAAGGTCAAGTTCACCCTTGAGAGCATCTTGATGCATCCCAATGGAAACACTTCTTTTTAGTTGTTATCATTACTTGCAATTATCGCTGTAAACTTAATTAGATTTACAGGCATCCAATTACTTCATTCAACCAATGCAAGATTTTTAAAAAGACTGCATTATTACAACATTAATCTTAAACGCTGTCTTAATAGCTTTATTCACTATGCCCTGGTTTCACAGCCAGGCATAAAACCTTAGTTCAATTAGGATATTTAGGTAGCTTTTAGAAAAAAACAAACAAAACATTAATGGTGTTCATCTTGAAACAAAACAATGGCACTGACATATTTAAAGATATATCAGTGCAAGTTGCTTTCAGTTAAAACAGCTCAAACATGCATTTTAGTCTGTGAAAGCGGGGGTATGTTTCCTATGTGACGTCACCAAAAAGGAAAGTCATTTCGGAGCCAGAAGTCGTTACCATTTAATGAACGAATACGAAAACATTTTTCTTTACCAGGGACAATTAAACAGACTTTAAAAGGCCGCGTTTACACACTCACATTAGATATGCCAAGATTTCCTAATAGAAAAAATCATAAACGAGCCAATTTAGCTTGACGTGAATTTTCGCCAACGGCACAAACGCCATTCAAACACAGAGTATGTTTTATCAAAAATGAATGTGGTTAACATTAACATCACTGATTAGATCACCATCGTTATCAGGCGATTTGAATATACTGTATTTGTTGTAGCCAGCCAACTCCTTTCAGTCTTTTCAGTTTACTCCAAAGGCCTCATTTTAATAATTTGAGCGCGAGCGCTAGCCCAGACACAGCCTCCCATGTCGAACAATCATAATCACGCTACTCTTACCATAACACCGCAATTATCCTCATTGCTTACAGCAACACAAAATTCATGATGGATGAGCGTATGTGTGGTTGTGTGCGCGCGAACCGTCTACAGTAACGTCTCCCACGCACGTCCCCATCTGTCGCGGCTCCTCTGCTCAGTTCAGCGCGCGACCTCCATAAATCATACCATTAAGATAACGTCGGCGGCCCCTGGCTGGCTCGTACATTACCCCGGCAGACTAAACTCCATCCGTTCAGGGCTCGGCTCTCTGATAAACAGCTGACACAACAGCGACAATCCACATCCGGCTCATGCAAACAGTAGTTCGACAGTAGTTCTTGCAGGCGGGCGTATGGGTCAGACTCAGAGGGAGTGATGTTTTATGATCAGCAGAAGAAAGTAATCCATTCGTGGTGTAAACAAACGCATATTTGCGCACATTTGAGGTGTTTGCTCTTTTTAAGAGCGACTCCAATCTACTGCAGGTACCTGTGGGAGGTATATGATCTGTTTGGAGAGTCTTAAGCTCCTTGCTTCATATGTTACCATTATACTTCATGCCTGGTTGCAGTCAACTGATTTCTTGTGACATTATGATCCTGCACATTTCCTCCAGAGGTAATTAGTCGTAGCAGTCAATAAATCTCCTCTTGTTTGTTTTTGTAATGTTTATTATGGTTTAATTGCGTTTTTGCCCCATTTCGAGAACGGTTTTCTACACATCGAGAAGCGCACCAGTCAAGTTTTCTTATCTGATGATTGCGTGATTACATAAATATCAACTGTTCATAGAATCGCTTTCTGTGTCCAGTGATAAAAAGGCAAAAGTCGACAGAAGTGGGTGTATAAAAAGGCGATTTGGAGAAGAACCCTCCAAAATCAACATTCAAACATGAGCTCATCTAAACATCTGTCCACAACATGTCCAATCATTGCCCTGCTGAGGAATGTACAATTGTTTCTGGAAATAAATATTAGGGCTAATTCAGCTCTGATTGTAGCTGCAGACATCTAATGTGAATATTTCTCCAAGGGTCCTCCTTTATTTATTTGATCCTGTTTTACTCCTTTCTTCTTCTCGATTGAGGGTCCATGAATTTATTTGTCTGATGCTCCTAACTTTATTTCACACGTATACACCGGTTAAAACTGGAGGTCTGAGTGTGTTTTAAGTGAGGGTCTGCTGTGGAGGGGTGGACTGAGTTCAATTATACTTAGGCTGTCTGTCTTTTCCCGTCACACTCCATTTGCGGTCGGCGGATACGTTTACACAGAAACTAATCATAACTAAAACATTTTTGTGTAAATCTTACCAAATTACTCTGTATAACAGGGGCAGGGAGAGGAAATCAATACCAAAAACACTTAAGGTAACATCTGACCGTTCTTCCGGACCTTCTGGATAAAACTAAGATAAATGATGAAAAGAAAATAAGTTCCCATTAAGAACACTTATGAAGGAGAATTTTTTATATAATTGGTTAAATGCAAAGATCATAATATCCGGCTGAACTAATTAAGGCCCATTTTTCACAATTAATGCTGGATTGCCCTGGGTATCGTCTTATGAGTCGGCTAATAGTTCCATATAGATGGATTTTTTTCTAAAATAAAATGCATGTCAGTAAATGTTAATGTACTTATAAAGCAGTCAAAACCAGATTTAGCACAACACAGATTTGATCAATTAATTACTTTATTGATTAATTAAAGAGACAATACTTGAAGGATATGTAAAAGATTAGTTTGTCATTCAAGATGTTTATGTCTGTCTTTCTTCAGTTGAAAAGAAATTAATGTTTTTGAGGAAAACATTCCAGGATTTTTCTCCATATAGTGGACTTCAAAAGTTCCCAACGGTTTCAGTGCAGCTTCAAAGAGCTCTATATGATCCCAGATGAGGAATAAGGGTCTTATCTAGAGAAACGGATCATTTTCTAAAGAAAAAAAAATATATATACTTAACCATAAATGCTCATCTTGCACTGCTCTGCGATGCGCCACGCATTACATAATCATGTTGGAAAGGTCACACAGTGACATAGGTGGAAGTACCGCATTAGGGTGGAAAACTCCATCTCATTTTCTCTCTAACTTCAAAATCGTCTGACATTATTGTTTTACGTTTGACTTAGTCTTTGCACGTTCACTTTGTAAACACTGGATTAGTACTTCGGTTTACATCACGCGTGACCTTTCCAATGTGATTACGTAATGCGTGGCACATCGCGGAGCAGTGCAAGATGAGCATTTGTTGTTAAAAATAAAAAATGCATATATTTTTATTTGATTTTTTTAAGAAAATGACCGATCGTTTCTCTAGATAGGACTCTTATTCCTCGTCTGGGATCATGTAGAGCTCTTTGAAGCTGCACTGAAACTGACATTTGGACCTTCAACCCACTGGTAACTGTTGAAGTCCACTATATGGAGAAAAATCCTGGAATGTTTCCCTCAAAAACCCTAGAAAGACATAAACATCTTGTATGACATGGGGGTGAGTAAATTATCTTTTAAATCTTTTAAATGTGTGTTTTTAAAGACTCAAATCTGAGTCAAATTAATGAAATGATATATACATTTTTAAGTAATTCTGTTGCGTAACTATTTTCTCTCATATGCTTTTGTGTTTTCAACACAAGTATTTTTTAATTGGTTTTACAAGAGATGGACTTTCACAGAATATAAACCAGTGCATAAGCCATGAAAAGGCAACCAATGACACACAAAAGTGGAAAAATGCTCTGAGACTACAATCAATGCCAAGTACAATGCTTCCCCCTTGTGGTAGGTTAAAAACTTGACATCATAGGGATTATAAGGTTATTATTAGGTACAGCCTAATTCCCCCCAATTCCAGACTTTAACACATGCTTCCATTTCTCCATATATGCTTGGATGGAAAGGCTGTGAAATGAGCCCTGGTAGGATATATAAAACGCACTGCTATGACATTAACTCTTGTGTCCTTAAGAGGAAAAAAAGCAATTTTGGAGAGTCAGCCGAAGCCCGAGAGAAGCCAAGCACAGACCCAATCCAATCACTGTGACCAGGTCACACACATAAATTAAATTTTCTCTCTCCCCAGCCTCGTTAACAGGCTGCAGGAGGGAATGTGACAAGTGCTAATAACACTGGGTTACTATACTGGAAAGAAAGAAAGAAAGAAAGAAAGAAAGAAAGAAAGAAAGAAAGAAAGAAAGAAAGAAAGAAAGAAAGAAAGAAAGAAAGAAAGAAAGAAAGAAAGAAAGAAAGAAAGAAATATGATGCAAAGATCAAAGTGGGATGTTAAAATTTAGAGTACATTGTTATTCATTTACTATTTCTTAATGTTGGAACCTTTAGACCCCAAACAACATTTGCTCAAATTAAAAAAAATGTTCTCCTTGTCCAAATGACATGAAACTTTGTACAGTTGTTAACACTTTCTAGGTCTATAAATAATAATAATAAAAAAAGTGGAGTGATATCTTGTTTTTATGTTAGTGTAGAAAAAAAAAGTCACACTCAGGGTCTTTGGGGTCTCCACAGACCCCAGGCAACAAAATGTAATTTTGTAACAAAATAATTGTTTTTTTTTTTTTAAAAACAAATGTAATTTTACTCTGTTTATTAATGTTTTTACTTCATATTTGTGCAGGTTTTGGAGGATTTGTCATATCTTTAAAATTTATATAAATAAATAAATAAATATTTTGTTGAGTAGGTTTTTATACAAAAACAGCTTTTCGTGTAAAATTCATTTTATAAAAGACCCACATTTCTAACTTTCATTCATGGGGATAACATGGATAATTTGACATGGTTTAGTCTAAGATTTTTGCCAATATTTTGGAAAATGCAGTTTTAAATGTAAAAAATCTAACTGTAGATGCTGCAGAGCTGCACTACTTGCTATTTGACTGACTGAAAGACATCTTTTCACAAGTATTTTTCAGTTAGATTCATATCTAAATATTATGAAATCACAATTATGACAATATATATATATTTTTTTGGTCAAAGTTTAGCATTTTTTTGTACTGGAAAAAATAAGTATTTCAAAAATGTTGATTTTGAGGATAATTTTTTTCCCCATTTTCTTATCATAATGTAACAATATTGAAAAACTGTTTTTTTTATTACAACAAATACTAAACTTTGACAAAAGTAGCTTTTATTGTTATAATTGTGATTTCAGAATATTTAGATATGAACCCAACTGAAAAAAAAGGATGTCTTTCAGTCAGTCAAATAGCACATAGCAAATAGTGGAGCTCTGCAGCCATTTATTGGTAAAAAAATTTAAATTTTTTTTTTTTTTTTTTTTTTTTTTTTTACTTTTAAAACTGCATTTTCCAAAATATGGGCAAAAATCTTACACTAAACCATGTCAAATTATCCATGTTATCCCCATGAATGAAATTTAGAAATGTGGGTCTTTTATAAAGTGAATTTTACATAAAAAGCTGTTTTTGTATAAAAACCTATTTTAAAAAAAATATTTTTTTTATTTATTTATATAAATGTAAAAAATAAAATAAATCCTCCAAAACCTGCACAAATGTGGAGTAAAAACATTAATAAACAGAGCAAAATTATTTGTTTAAAAAAAAAAAAAAAGCAATTATTTTGTTACAAAATTACATTTTGTTGCCTGGGGTCTGTGGAGACCCAGAAGACCCTGAGTGTACTGCACAAGGGTTAAGTTCAAAATCCATCAGTGTCAAAGCTAAAATAGCCTGCCAGATCTTCATACAAGCAATATGAGCTCAAACTTTGCAGTCTGCTTGATTCCAGACAGTAAAATTATTCCACATCTGAGATTCTTTCAGTCTTGAGACATCAAGAATTTGATGAACAGACTCAATTTCTGTAATGTCACAGAAAACAGACATTACACCGGTTCTTTCCTATTAAAGAATAGCTATTCATAAGTTGATTTTCCTATTTCTCCGCCATTACATTTTGACGAGCTCAAAATGCACAATGAAACCTTTTGCAAAGCAGCTGGCATCATTGCTAATTACAAACGTGTAGACTTCCGTTCTGTCTGAAACATGTATATTAAATATAAAAGCGTCATGTTGGCTCGCGTGAACTCCAAGCAAACACACATTTATTGACAAATGAACAGAAAATATCACTCATTCTTATAGAATAGCCTATATTTAACTCAAGTAAACATAATTCAGACGAGAACCAAAGTGCTATTAATCACATAAAGAAACTTGCCAGGAATAAACTAAATTACACAAATCAGGTCTTAAACTGAGGGAACGATTTGTAAACGGAACTAACTAAAGTGCGCATGTATCCCGCGTCCCTCAATAGACAGACATCCGGTTGAAGGATTCGTACCTTAATCTACTTTAAAATCACACATTTGTTTACTATAAACACCTTTACACGACAAAATACCTGACAAAAGTATTTAACACTCCTCGTAGCGGTTTAGAGTGTCGCTAACTGGTGCCGAATGTGCGCGCGACTGAACACGGTGGTAAACAAAGTTGTGTGAAATAAAAAGTTGAAGCGCGTCTTACCTGCTGATCCACCCGCAATGATCTGATGAGACGCCTCTCTCAATAAACTTTGCCTTTTAGATGTCATTTTCACTGATTCTGGGCCTGTGTCGAGGAAAAATAGCAGAGTTGCTGCATTTTAAACCGATTTGTTATTCCAAATTTATTTTAGTAGGCTACATTATTAATAAAACCCTCGGTGTAGTTAAATTAAATAGGCCTGAATTATTATGTTAGTAATGCGGTCATACGCCGCATGATATAGGCTAGTGCTGTGGACTACATATGTGTGTGTGTTTAAACCTTACTTCAGTTTGGGATTTCACTGGAAAGATTGTATTTAGTTCCTCGCGTTATGGAGATGCAGCGCACGTGCACGCGGAAGAGTTCTGTTCTGACACGCGGCGTCTTGGCGCGAGCTGTGTGTGAGCGCGCTCTTAGGCAATAGAGTTTAATTTTAACTCGGACAAGGATTCAGAGTTCACAGAGGCCGAATGCGAATGAATTATCAATTAATAAGCTAATAAACACGCCAGTAGTGGTCCTAGATGTATTTCACACTTAAACACAGTACCATCTGCCTAAAGCTTATATCAGAAATAACTTTTCTCAGCCATTTTCAGTACAGTTGGTTCCCTTCAAGTTCACATAGGTATCCTGGCAGAGTGTAGTTTATCACATATCACTATTGTGCAAAAACCAAAGTGTCCAAATGCTTTTTGTCGAATGGTATATTTAATATTTTATCATTTAAAACCCACTTTGTGAAATGTTTGTCTTGCTTTTTGAGCATAAAATTGATATTTTAGCTATGTAACCACATTCATACTTTTTAATTCATACTCTTATAATTTTTAAGTTTCTAATTTACTTGTATACTAATTTTTAATACACTTTTTTTAGATATATAAGGACATTATGATCTGTTCCAAGTTTATAGTTGAAACTGGACATGTTTGGAAACCATCTTAATCATAAAATAAAATATAATTTCACATATTAAAATCAGAATAAGTTATTAATGAAATTGGTTATGAATTAATGTAGATTAATTAGGTGCATTGTGGGGATTTAATATGTTTTTATTAGATAATATATAAGATAAATTATTGTATAGGGCCTATATACACAAAAATAATTTTCAAGCACTGACTGTTAGACTAAAAAATGCTGGGTTAAAAACAACCCAAGTTGGGTTAAATATGGACAAACCCAGCAGGTTGGGCTAAAGGGCACCTATTATGCCCTCTTTCACAAGAAGTCTCTGGTCTGGTCAAGTTTCAGCTTAAAATACCCTACAAATTTACCTAATTTGGGGGTGAGCAAAACATGCCTTTTACTATATTACTATATTGCTGGCTAAAAAAATAAATCCAAAATTGGTTGAAAAAAATGGCTGGGTGAAAACAACCCAATCCCTGGGTTTGTCCATATTTAACCAAGCATTTTTATAGCATAGTTGTATCAAATGAAAGAAAAATGACATCCGTAGATTATATTCAGATATATCATTGTTAAAAGTTTTAAAGCAGAACCCAGAGCTTAAGATAGTTTACGTGATGTCTCATAAACTAAAAACTGTCATTTAAAATGTAAGAAAAACATAAAAACACATCCTTGAGAGAGTCTGGGGTTCCTCCAAACCATGTAGCGAGCCACAGATTTCTTTTTTCCCAATGCAGAAGGCAACAATGAAAAGCAGGCTTTCCCTAATTCAACGTTACAACTTGCTTAGAGAGAGTGTGGCTGAATAATGAGCATATTACCGTATTAGCTTAGAACATACACATTTTTTCCCCGTTTAATTTTCAAATGTGAATTTATAGCAGTCTATTGGCAGGGAAATGCCATTAGCACTTTGACCTGCCTGGAGTGAGAGAGCAGAGAAAACCCCACCCGTCTATAAACCTACACGGTGGCCAGCAAATCTGTGAACTTTTGCAGTTATTAATCAGTTTTTTCTGCAATATAAGAACAAGTAAATCTAAACAAACTGTTCTGTAAATTTGCCTATGATTGCGAAAGCCTTTAACCTAAAAGAAAATGATGTATTGATTAACATAATTAAATGGAGAAGGGTTTTCACATGAATGAAAAATAAAAATTTAACATAGTCATACGGTGCATAAGTGTTATATACAGTTATTCATACCACAAATCGAGCTTATCCTTGAAATGAAAATGCAAGAATTAATAAAAATCGAAAAGGAGCATTGCAATTAACTTTTTATTTGCAACAATTTCTCTATGAAGCTCTCACAGCATCACTTCTGAATGTCTGTACTGACACATTTTTTGGCCTCGGATCTTAACAATGACAAAAGTGACATCATTTCCAGTTGGCTGCTTGAAATAAAGTTGTTTAGACCACAAACATGTCTGTTTATTATTATTTTAAATGACAAAATAAATATTCAAAATACAGAAAAAGTGGTTTGATTCATAGAATAATTCAAGTTATCATGTCATTATTACAGCTTTTTCAAAACTCATCCCTACATCCTCAAAAAAATGAAGGGTACAGTGTGTCTTTACCTAATCTGTCAATTATCCGTTTCTGAAACACTCTTGATCATTCTTTGTATTTCTTTCTTGTGCAATGTAGATAGCACTTGTATTCACGGTTACTTTCTATTATTTATGGGGGGAAAAAAGAAAATTAAAATACTTTCTATGATTGAAAATATGCCATGTTTTTCACTGTGTGGTAAATATCCTAAGACCTAATATTTTTAAAATCTAATTTCTAAAAAACTGCATATAAAAAGAAAAAAATGATATCATCAGTGCTGGGTAGTAACTGATTATTGTAATCTGAATTATGTAATCAGATTACAAAAATTAAGTACTTGTAATCAGATTACATTGCGTTTTAAATACTTGTAATCAGACTAGTTACTTTTTATTAATTACATGGTTACACATTATTCACACAACGGCAGGCATTTGTCTTTCAAAATCATTTTTATTATTTTAATTTTACATTTGAAAATTTATTTATTAGCTTTTCACAAACCACCTGCAGTTCCTTCACAAACCCCAGTTCATAATTAATGCACTTCATGTTGTTGATAAAGAATGAAATATATATTTTCTTTCTCTTTGTATTTTTATATCAGTATGGTACAATGTTCTCCTGTTCAAATCAACCAGTTAGGTCAAAAGTAATCGATTATATAACCTAAAATATGTAATGTAATGGATTATGATACAATTTTTGTAATGTAATTTGTAATCAGTTATAAACTACAGTTTGTAAGTAATATACCCAGCACTGGATCTCATTATTTAATTATGACCATTCTCAAGATACAAACTTCACGAAAATATATGATCCTGCACATATTAACGTCATGTTGCGAAATGTGTGTGGTGTGTTTTTTCTTTACACAAAAGGCAAGGCTATGGCTAGTATAAGCAAATATGAAATATGTGTGCCTTTTTGAAACTATGAAACTTGTCACTATTTGTTATAATGAAAACAGATTGGCTCAGATTAAGCATTATGTTTGGTAGTACTACAGAAAATGGCACGTAATATGAGAGGATAAACTAACACTTTTAACTTAAACGGTGTAACTTCACAAGGTGCCGATGACATTTTCATGTCATTTCCTGTATAGATAGATGAGAAGAACTAATCAACCGTGTTACACTACCACTAGACACACTAACAGTACCACTCTTGAATTTTGTACCACATAAGACTGTCCTACGGTACGGAGCCCCCCACATGACATGCAAGGATTTCGCACACATGATTTACTAATTCGTTCCTATGATTTATAAATCGTGCGCACGATTTACTATTTTGTTCCCTTGATTTACTAAATCGTGCCCACTATTTACTATTTCATTCCCTCTGTTTGCTAAATCATGCACAGGATTTACTAATTCCACAATTTACTATTTCGTTCCCTCGATTTCCTAAATCGAGCGCACAACTTACTAAATCGTTGCCTTGGTTTGCTAAATCGTGCGCACAACTTACTGTTTCGTTCCCTTGATTTGCTAAATCGTACGCAGGATTTACTATTTCGTTCTCTCCATTTGCTAAATCATTTGCATGATTTACTATTTCATTCCCTCGATTTGCAAAATCGTACGGATGATTTACTATTTTGTTCCCTTCATTTGCTAAATTGTTCACATAATTTACTATTTCGTTCCCTCGATTTGCAAAATCGTTCCCATGATTTACTATTTTGTTCCCTCAATTTGCTAAATCATTCGTATGATTTACTATTTTGTTCCCTCCATTTGCTAAATTTTTCACATAATTTACTATTTCATTCCCTCGATTTGCAAAATCGTTCCCATGATTTACTATTTTGTTCCCTTCATTTGCTAAATTGTTCACATAATTTACTATTTCGTTCCCTCGATTTGCAAAATCGTTCCCATGATTTACTATTCCGTTCCCTCGATTCGCAAAATCGTACGCAGGATTTACTATTTTGTTCCCTCAATTTGCTAAATCATTCGTATGATTTACTATATTGTTCCCTCGATTTGCTAAATCATGTTCATGATTTACTATTTCGTTCCCTCGATCTGCAAAATTGTGAGCATGATTTACTATTTCGTTCCCTCCATTTGCTAAATTGTTCACATAATTTACTATTTCATTCCCTCGATTTGCAAAATCGTTCCCATGATTTACTATTTCGTTCCCTCGATTTGTTAAATCGTTTCCGTGATTTACCATTCCGTTCCCTCGATTTGCAAAATCGTGTGCATAATTTACTATTTCATTCCCTTTATTTGCTAAATCAGGCACCTGATTTAGCCTACTATTTTTTTCCTGCATGTCATGTGCTGGGTTCCATACTTTTGTTTATTTACTGGTTACCTAGTTTGCATCATATGTGCTAATGTACTAGAGATGATGTAATGTTTTTAAGCATCCTGATGAAGTATTCACTGTATAAACTTTAAATGACTGATGGTACCCTTATTTAAACAGTGGAAATGTCCTAATATAACAAATATAAACATAAAACTAACTAAACAATAAAAAATTCAAACACAGACAGAGATGAAACAAAATCATGTTACGCACAAATGAAAAAGTCAAACCATGTCTTTACCTGGAAGTCCAGTTTAAAAGCTCCAATTCCTTAAAAATAAGCGCCAAACTTTTTGCACTCAAGAATAAAATACTCTTGGATCTACTCTGACTCGGTGGGTGATCTTCTCAGGGCGGGTCACTACGAGTCTCCATTTATAAACCCACTTTGTGATGTGTTTATTTTTTGTATTTGGACTACAAACAGTGCGCAAATAGTTGACCATTTCGCACAATAAATAACTTTTTTTTTTCCAGTTTATTGTTTGAACCTTCAAACACAAAAAGTCTTAATTGTATCCCAAACTAAATCATCTAAATGTTTCCCAAAATGTGTTTTTATTTGTGTAGTTGCCGATGTGTCCAGACACCTGGAGGCTGAGGTTTTAAAGGAGAGTGGGGCCTTTGGTTGTGTATGTCATTGAGGGGAAGTGTCGGCTGTCTATGTCCCAGAGCTTCCTGTCTCCCGGAGGCTCTAGCACTGAGCCTTGAGTCTGGTTGCCGGCCCCTGGTAAGCTGGAGGTCCAGTAGTTAATATAACTAGCCATGAGGAGCGTCAGTTCCAAGATCTACAGCATTGAAAGAGAGAAAGAAACACAAAGAAGGTGCAAACTCTTCAGTAGATGAATATTTCTGCTGTATCAAGCCAAAAAAGACTTGAACCACAGATATATATGAAAAAAGATCCTCACACAGTGGAGCTCATTAGCACTTCCTGTATCATGTAATGCTGTATGAGCGAAACCCCTGTTTTTACCATCAGATGTCATTCAGATAGTGGTTTCTGAGGGGGGTGTATGAGTTTAAGTTCTGATTTCACCCACACACGCTTAAGATCAGATTTCTAAGATGGGTAATAAAATTTAATGCTAAAAGCACCACGTCCCATATCAGAATTCTGTCTTTACTGGCCGCATTTGGAAATGCAGTTAAACTGAGTTTTACCTTTTGTAACTTAGCATGTCTTACCTTTGGTTTAGCCATTGCAAATAAAAGTTTATCCACAGTCTTCTTGCCCAAAGCCTGGTCTTTAATCTGGCTGATCACTAGCATGAAATCTTCCTTGCAGCCTCCGAAGGTGATTACTGACTGGTATGGATATGTGGCCAATGGGTGCTAAAAAAGTTAGAGAAATTTACAAAAACTATATATATAAATAAACAATACACACTACCATTCAAAAGTTTGAATGGAAGGATGCATTATACTGATCAAAGATGACAGTAAAGACTTTTATAATTATTTCAAATAAATGCTGTTCTTTTGAACTTTCTGTTCATAAAATAATTTTGAAAAAATGTATCAGTTTCCACAAAATTATTAAATCAGTACAACGGTTTTCAACATTGATGATCATAATAATAAGAAATGTTTCTTGAGCACCAAATCAGCATATTAGAATGATTTCTAAAGGATCGATTTAGCTTT